>NW_001834649.1:0-107461 GCF_000150035.1 Vanderwaltozyma polyspora DSM 70294
ACATATTCATATATATATATCTTGTATTCATCCTACAATACACCGACACGATAACGACAACTACAAATACATCAAGCCATGATACTAAGATTAAGCAAAAGGTTGATCAGACTGTTCTTCTTCATTATAGGTTTCTCCGTCATACTACTCTTTTCTCTACATGATGACAGCCAAAAGGTTTTGAAAAGCTATCTGCCAAACTCTCTGGACATATCACAATACGTATTGCCAGTTTCTTCCAATACTCAGAAAAATAAACTTCAAGAACAAACATCCCACACCAACTCTTCAAGTTCAAACCATAACACAAACGCAAACTCTTTGCAATACCTAAAACATTTGGAAGAGTTACGTGCAAGCGATCCATTGTTCTACGATGAACAAGATATGGAATCCTTCTCAGATGAAGATTGGATGAAAGAACAAGAAAGATTGCAAAAAGATGAGGAAAATTTCGAACTCGCAATGGAGAATGCTTTGAAGATTAAGGCAAATGCAACTCAAAACTTGGGTAAAAACTCAACTCTGCGTTTCATGGAACCTGTCTTCGTCAATAGAGGTAGAAAACCAAAGGCTTGTTTCCTATTCACTATCAATAAGCATTCCAAATTTCAAACATTAGAAGATATCATAACCTCCGTTGAACAATTAGAATCAAGATTTAATAAACAGTTCAATTATCCCTATGTTTTCATCAATGAAACTCCATTCACTTCTGAAGAAAAATTGGCAATTCAAAATATTGTCTCCTCAGATGTCAACTTTGGTTTGATACCTGAATCCGCTCTGAACTACCCAGGTTGGATCGACCAAAATAAAGCTGCAACTGCAAGATCAAGATTATACCAATTAGATATGGGTTCCTCGGAATCATACAGATTCATCCAACGTTACTTATCAGGTTTGATTTGGAGACATGAACTCCTAGAACCTTTCGACTGGTATTGGAGAATCGAACCAAACATGAAAATTAATTGTGACATGCAATACGATATCTTTAGATGGATGCAAGATACAGGTAATATATTTGGTTTCACTTTATCGAAAAAGGAACCAATCGAAGCAATGCCAACTATTTGGGATACTTTGAAGAGTTTCCAAAAACAAAACCCAGACTTCATCGCTGACAAAAACTTTAGATCATGGGCTGATAGAGATAACGGGAATAAGTATAACACTTGTGAATTCTTATCTTCCTTCGAAGTAGCCTCTTTGGAATTCTGGAGATCTCCAGCTTTCAAGGCATTATTCGATTATCTAGATCATAAAGGCGGTTTCTTCTACGAAAGATGGTCAGAATCAGCAGTTCATACTCTAGCAACTATTTATCTATTGCCAAAGGATAGAATCCATTTCTTCCCAGAAATAGGTTACAGCTACGATGGTATGTACAATTGTCCATTAGATGATTTCATTTGGAAAGATAACAACTGTGTATGTGACCAAGGTAATGATTTCACCTTTGCAAAGAACTCTTGTACCGGTAGATATTACGAGGGTAAAAGTATTAAAAAACCAGAAGGTTGGCATCAACGTGCATAATTGCATCTCATACAGTCACTACACTGAATCACGCACCCAGTCACTCAGTCACCGCCTTATTACCTGCATTTTTTCATCTATAAATACACTTTTACCTCTACGTTAATATTTTTATAAATTTTATTTACTTAATTATATTTAATCAACCATGCTACTAAATTTATGACGTTGCCATATCCTTTATTCTGTTGTCTTCTTTATATGTTCAAAACAAACAATACCTTTAATTCTTCAATTTCACCGTCATTATAGCCTTTAATATCAAAAAAATTTATATCGATCTATATTAGAAAAGAAAAAAAAATCTCACGAATCGATGAGATGAGGTTTGAATTATACTTTTTATATAAAAAAGGTTGTTTTATTGCATTATAAGGACATATTTGAGGGATTAGGTTACTGAAATAAGGTTAATCAGGATGTCAACTTTACCTAAATATGTAGCAGGTCCAAATGACCCAATTTTACCACCGCAACTTTCTGATTTTAAAGATAAAACTACAGATGAAGTCTTTGAAGAGTTGAATAGAATGCCATTTTTTATGACAAAATTAGATGATACTGATGGTGATGGTGGTTCGAATGTGACTTTGGATGCTTTGAAAGCTTTGGCTTATGAAGGTGAACCTCATGAAATTGCAGGAAACTTTAAAAACCAAGGTAACGACCTCTATAAAGTTAAAAGATTTAGAGATGCAAGAGAATTATATAACAAAGCCATTGATGTTAAATGTGATGATGATAAAATTAATGAATCGCTATATGCTAATAGAGCAGCTTGTGAATTGGAGTTAAAAAATTATAGACGCTGTATTAATGATTGTAAAATGGCTTTATCTTTAAATCCAAAAAATATTAAATGCTACTTTCGTATGGCAAAGGCTTTCCTAGCAATTGAAAAATTTGACGATTGTAAAGAGGCTATCCAATTTGGTTTGAAATTTGATCTTGAAAATAAATCTTTATTGAACTTACTAGAAGTGGTCAATAAGAAAGAATTTGAATTAAAGGAAAAAGAAGAAAAATTATTAAAACTAAAGCAAGAACGTGAAGGTAAAGAAATTATACTGGAAAATGCTATGAAATTAAGAAATATTAATGTGATACATACACAAGAACCTCCTGAACTACTGAATGAAACTAAAATCTACTTGGAAGATCCATTGGATTATGAATCGCAATTAATTTTCCCAGCAATTGTAATGTATCCAACTACTGATGAATTCGATTTCATTGCTGCTGTTAGTGAATTATCTAAGGTTCAAGACTTATTGGAATTAGTCTTAGATAGACCACAAGAATGGTTTGAGGAAGAAGGTCATGAAAACTTTACTGAAAAAAAATTAGTTGCATATATGGAAACTTTATCTGGTGGTTTAGTTAAAGTTGGTAAAAAATTAGTCTTTCACGATATTTTGAAAATGGAGAAGCCATCTATTCCAATGATGGATAATGCCATAAAGATATATTTTGTTCCAAAATCTGAATCTGAAGCATGGTTAGGAAAATGGGATAGAAAAAATGCTATTGATAAAAGATTATAAGAGAATGAATGTTCAACTAATGTACTGTACTATAATTGATATTAAGAAATTTTCCTCTAAGGTCCTTCTAGGTGTTCTCTAATCTACCTTGAATACAGGATATAATGAGATTACTTGTATCTATCTAGATATTTATATACATATATATATCTATATATATCTTAAATGAAATATTATTTGATTTATAAATTAAATCTAAATTGAACCATATCAATTCTTACTTCTTGGTTAGCGACTGACGTGCTTTCAATTTGTTCAATCTCGAACTTTGGAAAATTTCATCTATATGCAATGGAGGAATTGAACCAAAAATTTGTTTTGGATCCCAATTCTGCTGAATTATCAGTTGCTCTTCTAGGTAGGGACTTTTAGCCCATGATGCAATAATTGTATTTTCGTCTTCATCTGAATCAGAAAATATTTCAGGTAAACTTTGATCGCCGCAGTGTTCATCCTTAGTAGCTTTTGATATTGTTATGCTACTGCTGCTACCACCTATTTTTGTTCTATGATCAACAGTATTCAAATCGTGTAAAACATTATGATTCAAAAATCCATTCTGAAGAAATGAATTATTCCGTTTACTCGAATTGATATTGGTGGATGGTATTTTCTTCTTGGTTGTTGTAGAAGATCTGAAATCTGTATATACGATTGGTTTTTGAATTGATTCTCTCTTTCCTTTAACAGTATCCTTCTTCGAAATAGTGCCCTGATTGGTAGGCTCCGCGGTTACATTAATAGCTTTCTGATTAGTTTTATCTTGATCATTAGATGCTGAAGAAATTAATTTAAAACGTGTAAGTCGATTATTTTGTGACTTTGCCTTGGTGTTAGAGTCAATCATGCCGTTGGTTCTCTCTGATATTGAATCTTTTTCCAACTTACCTGAATTTACATCACGTTTCTCTAGTAATTCTTCATTACTTACTAAAGAATTAGGATGTAAGCTTTTATTTAAGTTACTCTGTCTGATGGGAGATTTAGGATTCTTTGAAGTATTTATTCCATCTCTCTTAATCTTCATTTCTGAATGAAGATGAGAGTTGTTTGAAGAACTTTTGATCTCATATTTATTATGTCTAGAGTTTGATGAGTGTTTAAAAGTAGGTGAAAGCTTTGAAGTTACAGGCAAGTTAGGAATTGATTTCATCTTGCTATCTATACCTGACGTCCCGCTATTATGCTCATATCTATTAAGTTTGGGTATCATAGATTTTTTCATACTAGTAGGAGATGTAGTACGACTTGGTGTCTTACCATTGTGTAACCTTTCTTTAGTAGAGAATATGCTTTTCAACGCCTCTTGCATAGTAGAATCTATTGTACCTGTAATTTTGCTGTTAGCTGATGATCTTCGAATTGGTGAACCAGCCATATCAATTGAAGATGAGGACAGCCTAGCAGATTTGGAAATTACTTTATTTTCAAAAGATTTAGTCGAAATTGATGTTAATCTATCAAATACATTGGATGTAGTTGCCGTTGATCTTGTTACACTTGTAGTGATAGTTCCGGTTGTAGTGACATTAAAAGATGGACTCTTAATACTTGTTATTGTTGAATTATTAGATGGTGATTTTCTATCATTGGATTTGGAACGGCTTATATTATTTGGTGGTAACAAAGTATGTGAAATTGGGACACTTTCTTTGTGTATAGAGATCCTCGAATTTACCAAAGACTTTCTTGTTGAACTTTGAAGCACATTTGTTCCTTGTTGAGCTGATGTAACAGGTTGAACTATTAAAGGATCTTTGTTGGGTAATGGAACAAACATATTTGATCTTCTTTTGGAAATATCTCTTAAAGAAGATTTTCTGGTCCTGGTTTTTAAAATAGGTTCAGTATTGTTAATACTTATCAATGAAGTGTTTCTAGAAACTTCTAATTCTGAATCACCCTTTGTGGAGGTATTTGCATTTTCTAAATCTTTTCGGGACTCACCTGAATTTGTATAACTCAAAGCAGAGTGATGACTTGAAGAAGTAATAATTCTTGTTATATTATTGCTACTATTCGAAGTTGATTCTTTTAGCAGCCTATCAGCCTTGTATGGAGACCAAGGAGATGACTTTCTAGAACTATATTTTAAAACTTTTGAGTTTTCGTTACTTGTAGTATTTTCAATAATATTTGAAGTTTGTACTTGTAATTCTTGGGTTGCATTATCCTCTGCTAATGATTTCGGTGTTACACTAGGTAATATATTTTCTCTTCTATCAGGGGTATGGATATGATTATGGTTATGGTTATTATTCGTGTTAGTGTTTGGATTTATGTTTTCGATATCACTTGAAGAAAGTTTATTTTCTAAAATGCTTAAATTGGTTGATCTATCTGTCAAATTGAAGGCTATTGTTTTCTCTGGACTTACTAAACTATTCTTATTTGCCAATTTATTACCCCCGGATATATTAATATGCTTAGAGTTATCCTTAATAAAACTGTACTCTTTATTCAACCAATCACAAGTATCATTAATAACTGAATTAATTTCTTGTTGGCCATTCACCAAAACATTATTCAACTCGTTTAATGACTCTACTATAGATCTTGAACCCCCTGCTAAAGTTTCTGTCTTTTTCTTTGCTGCCTGTATAGCCCAATCCATATTGCTATATGAATTGATCTATTTTATCCTGAAGACACAATTGAGCCATAGAAATTAATTAAGACTCCAAAAATTTAACAAAAATAATGATAACAATATAATAATAAACACCAAATAAAACAACAATCCCAGAATTATTAATCTCTTTGTAATCTTTATTTATTAATCTTAATTTTAGTTGTAATTTTATTTTATTTTATGTTGTTTTATTTTATCTTGCTTTATTTTTATTTTTATCTGTATCTTTTTCGATAAAATTAATAACCAAATTGAATTTCCTTCCCACTCAACTCCAAAGTAAGATTGGACCGCTGTGAATCTTGTGCCAATTTGAACTTATGTCATTAACTGTTAAGTCAGTTCCTGTTTTTATATCAAACTTGATCTATCTATAAAGCTCATCACCACAAAACAAAATTTCGCGTTGTTATAAAAATATAATATGATCACGTGGTTTTGGATATTTTTTGCTTTCTATTATTATTACTATTATTATTATTAGATATTATATATTATTATTTAAACTGAAGGATGATTTATAAATTAGAAATGGGTATTGGATATTGGGTATTGGGTAAAAACCTAATAGTTCTCAGCGGAACTATAAAGTAAATTTTGTTGAATTAAATATTTTTTTTATTCTTTTTCTTTCATTAAAGTAAACGTTACATCTCTTTCCCTTGAATGGAATATAATTACTTTGAATTGTTCATTATAAATTAGTATTACAACTGTAAATTATATTTAGATTTAGTTTTTGATTGATATAGTGTAGTGCAGTGTAGTGTATAAAGTTGATGGGAAAGCGTCGGGTATTTGTATTTGTATATTTGCAGAAGCTGGGAAATTGAGTTAAATTCACTTCTTTTCATTGATTTTTTCATTGGATACATTTAAATCAATCTTTGGGAAATTATTACAATCCCCAGATTCTGGACAATTTGCAAATATTTTATTTTCAGTGTCTATCTTGTTCAATTTAGCAAATTCTCCAAGACTACTGAAAATTCCAGTACTATTTCTTCTAATTTGATTTTTAGTATCGTTCATGATATCAATGGACGACAATCTGTGTGAATAATATGTCTTAGTGTATTCTGGTTGGTCCTGGCTATTATCCAGAATATTAAATGAAATTGGAGTTTGTTGCCGCCTGTGAATACTCTTACTTCCAATTTTATTGTCTGAATATCCAAAGCCCAGATTGGGTCTTGGATATTCCTCAGGTGGAGTGATGCATCCTTTCCTCTCCGGACTTGATTCTGACGTCACAGGTCTAGGGAAGCTGAAATTGGTTGCGCTACTAAATTCATCATCACTTAATTGGAAAGCACTTGACATTATATTCAATTATACTTAAAAGTGGTATTTCAATTAACGGTAATGATACTTAACTCAGGATTGCTTTCTTTTCAAGCAGATAGCTTTTTTCCCTTTCTTGTAATTGTTTGAATTATTTTAGGCCTGTCAGTTCGAAATTAAAAAGCAATAATGCGATGTTTTATTGCTCTCAGATGTTTAACAAACTGAATGATATAGAGGTTGTTTATATTTAATCTATTTAATTAGTTAATGGATTCAAGTTAAGAATGGCAAATAAAAATATTATTACCATATCTTTTAATTCATAAAAAAAAAACATAATTAAATTAATTATAATTTATAAAAACATTTTTTTAATTACAGATGGATCAGAATTTTCATTGCAGTTATATATCAATAGTATGGCGTTTGATATTTAATTGAAACGGTTGATATTTGATATCGATCAAATGTAGAGGACAAGAATAAGAAAAAAAATAGAATAAAACAGAAACGTCAAAGAATCCTCACTAAACGAAGCATAGAATTATGAAAGCTCTTCATATTCTAGGCACCTCATTCTGTTCTTTACTCCCTAAAAAGGAAGTGTAATTAATGAATTTAAAAACTTTAATACAAGATTAATTGGCGTGTTAAAAAATTCTTATTGCTGAAAAATTGTTAATCGAAAAAAGAGGCAGAGATAAATTTCAAATTCTTGCGTAGTAACCTGTCTAAAGTGGAGATGTAGATACAGGATGTTTGAGTTTGAACTTAAATTCTAGAAGAAGCATTCTCATTAACTCCCATTGTCACTTCTCAATTGACGAAACACTTTAATAAAAAATTATTAACAAAATTAATACAATGTATAGTAATTGGTATGTTGAGGTTAAAATCGAAAGAAGCAAACCTAAGTAGCTCCATGGGAAAGTAAAAGAAAGAAAGTTGGGTATTACATGTGGAATGGAACTAGAGTACTGAAGTAAGCCGGAGTCCAGAAGTTTAATTTAATTCAGTCAAGTTCAATTCGATAGATAAAACAGATAATTTATTAGATAAGTAAGTAGGCAAGTAAATATGTATTAAAAGCAAATATGTACAAATGTTTGTCTGTTTCTCTTTGAAGAGTTTCTTATTTTCACTCTATATGTATTTGAGCAATGTGATGTAATTTATTTCTTCTTGTCTCGCACAGACCTACCCTCCCTATTTCTCATTGCTATTGATTGATACCTCAGAGATGTGGTTTTGTACTTTTAGACATATGTCTATGCATGATGCAATTAGTTACATGGCAGCAGAACTGGTAATGGCACGAGGATATGAGAGAGGGTCTTATCTATATTTTGATAAAGAATGAGTTGCATGCTCTGACGTGTTCGTGACATCCTCTATTCTTTGGTGCAATAATCGAGTAAAATAAGAAACGCTAATGGACGTCACCAAATATTTCCATTATGGCAGATGTAATGGGGTTAATGCAAAACCGAGAAGTGAATTGAATAAAATTATATGGTGGGTTGGATTAGATTAGATTACATTACATTACATTACATAAAACTACGATAAAGAAATAAAAATCGAAAGGTTCCTATGACTGCGCCGCAAGAATGTGCGCAAGATATGGATTCCCATACAAATAGATATCATATAACTGCCTAGGCTACCCTCCCAATGGATTCAACAAAGGGTATCTCCAATTTCAAGCTGATTGAAAGAAAAGCATTTCGAATTGCATATAGACAGTTCTTACTATATATGCAGTTTTCTTATCAATATAAGCAATCATTCGATCATTAATAATCGATATAATGATATAGATAGTGATGAAACATAAAACGTCTTATAACTTGACAAAAGGTCCAATTCAGTTCCCCCATTGTATCGCTGCTGTCGTCGCTATCATTTTCAATTAGAATGCTCTTTTAGGAAAATTAACGACTTTTTATCACAAAGGAAGGGTAACTAAATAAAGCCCAGCAATAAACAGACAAACAGCCAAATTTTGCTGGTTTCGATGGGAAAAAAAAAAAGTAAGAGCGACACTACAGACGGGACGATACCAGTCCAGACGGAATAAATAGTAGCAAAGTTAGAAGGGTTTCGATGATTAATCAATTATAAGACAGATGAGTATGTTGTTGTTACGATGGTTGAGACTCTTATAACAGATATATATAAACAATTGGAGCCAGCATTATGTTATGAAGTTTGTTTGTTTATATATTGTTTGTTTAGTTTTTTGTAATCTTATTCTTGACGGTTAGTTTACAAGATGCTAATGTATGGGTAATCTGAAAAACCCTATAAGTTCTTGTTTCTTGCTGGGTTTGCAGGATACTTTCTGTTATTAGGAATGATAGATGTGGATAATGAATGGTTCTTGGAACTCTCGAGTAGGGGAATTGTTTATATTTCTAATATATTTGTTTGTTTGTTTTTGTTTCAGTATACTCTCTTGCTTTTGGTGTTGGTGCCATTGCTTTGCTTGTTTCGGGAGATTAATTTAAACTGACACCGTACTTGATAGAAACTCTTGACCAGTCAGTTTTGCTATATCAGAGTAAATCCGTATGTCATTAAATAAGAATGTTGTTTCGTATTAGTTAACCATGCAGCAATACTGTAAAATAATTTATTTTGGGTTTTAGGTCACAGTCAGAAATCTATACCCCTAGCATAATGCATAAATATATATATATATGACAATATTTTAAAAACTATTATAAATTAGTATCCTTAAAGTAGTTACAATTTTAGACAAAAACTGTTTTTATTAATTAAAGTCACCCAAAATTAAGTAGACTATACTTGAATATATTATTCTTTCTTCTCACTTCCCTTCATTTTTATTTCATTTCATTTTTTGGTGTTTAGTGTATTTGAACTTCTGTATTTCATCAAATTACTCTAATTTACCAATAGTTAATCACCGACGGTGTACAAGTCATTCATTAATATCTATCTATTACATTGATTAAATCCATCTCTGTTTTTGTAATATTTTACACTATAAGAAAATATACACAGTCAAACAATCTAAGAATTAATACAAGTTAATTTAATATTTCCACTTTTTTAAGATTAGATGCTATATTGAGAAGAAACTAGATCCCAAGAGAATAAAGATTAATTTTTGATATTATAATTTATTTTACCTTTTTTTATATCCTTTCACTTCTTTAAAGTCATTCATTTTATTTTTTTTTTATTCAATTTAATTCAATTCAATTCAAGAAATTTCATTAAGAAATTAAAGTCACTCATTTAACAGAATTATTTAAGTCATTCATTTTTACAAGATTTAATATCACACTATCGACAAGTAACTGACTATTGTTTAACTGGGTCCAACTATAAAAAATTTCCATTTGAAATAGAATTTATATAGCGTTGCGTCAGTTATCAAATAATAAAATATAATAAAACAACAAAAATTATTTAAAAATATGAAATTCTTTTCCAGATTTGTGGAAAAGAGGAAAAGAGAAGCACAACATGTAGATTTGGTAAATTACAGGCCTTTAAAGAAAAAATCTTCAGATGAATCACTTTCAAAAGACTACATCAACAATTTGAAGAAAAAAATTGACCCAATTGAAACTTCAATTGATTTGGTTAATGGATTACCAACTCCAAATTCATCCCCCCTAAGAAATCAAAGTAATTCATTAGAAAACGATTTTTCACAATTAAATATAGTCAATCAAAGTAACAATCAATCAATTGCAAATGTCAGTTTCATTAACCCTTCAATTAAATATGAACATGAAATTTTCCAAATGCCAGAAATTTTGGAAAAAATCATTGGATTTGTCAAAGAAATGGATGACCATGAGGCCAATCAATCCTCTGATGCAATTGCAAAGTTATGTGGCTATAGAAGAAAGCCACAATCTTATAAACATTCATTGATGATTTATAAAGATCAAACTAAGGCAAAAAGAGTTTGGGATGCCTGTAATAATCAAACTGATTCCTTCGAAAAAAATAATTTTGAAGGCTCACTTCATAATTGTTTAAAAGTCTGTAAACTTTGGTATTCGATTACAAATAAACATTTAACAGAGCATCTTACCTTTGAAAAAGATTCCCGATTACAAGAATTCTTGATGACTTATAATGGCACAATTAGACCAAAAAGTTTGAAATTTAAGTCAATTAAAGCCAGATGCGATTTAAGATCATGGACACACACAAAATTGTTTGATTTATCTAATACAACGCATTTAGAGTTTTCTCTATGTTCTACTATTTTACCACCAATATCTTGGTTTGATGACCTCAGGTCTTTGAAAAGCTTAATCATCCTAGGCAATAAAAATATCAATGATGAGTACTTGATTCAAATTAGCTCTAATGGGAAGCTAAAATATTTAGAGACATTGGACTTAAGAGCCTGTGATCAAATATCAGATGCTGGGATAGTTGCGATTGCCACAAATTGTCCTAATTTAAAATATATTAATATTGGAAGACATAAAAATGGGCATATTATCACAAGTCTTTCCGTCGCTGCATTAGCTAAATATACATCTATCGAAACATTAGGTATCGCAGGTTGTGATGTAACTGATATTGGTATTTGGGAATTAGCCAATCTTTGTGGGAACAGGATCAGTAGATTGTCATTGAACAACTGTAATTCGTTAACAAATAGAATAATACCCATAATTTGTAAATATGGATTATTCCCAAAATTAGCAGTGCTTGAAATAAGAAACATTTCGCAAATTGAAAATACTATTGATCTTGTACATTATAAAAATTGGAAGAAATACTCGAAATTACCATTTCTAATTGAAAGTTGTGAAAGGATAACTTCTCTGATTATCAATGATGAGGAAAAACTTAAAAAATTGAACTCTCTCACTGCATTAAGAGACATGACCCATTGGGTTAACGATCCTAACGATGAAAATACTAATAATGAATAAATAAATATGTATATCAAGAAAAAAAGAATACATATACATAGCAACAAATTTTATAGATACCACCCCATACTTAACTAATAATAATAACGAAAATTGCATATAATACAGAAAAAATCGAACAAACGCTTTAACATTTATTGAAGTATAACACCAAATTCCTCTTAATTTACCATCACCATCTTTAAAGTTTATTACAATTACAAGAAAAACTACTACTTGAACAAATTTAATCGCCATAAAAGTTGAATTGACGTATTTAACCAATCTATTTATTTTACTACTTTTATATTTTTTACCTGAATGTTACTGGTCAGTTTCATGTCATTTCTGGTCTGACCTTTAAAATTCTTCGAAGTTCTTTAAAGAAACCTTTATTTTATAAAAAGCGAAAAATATCCAAAGTTGACTACTTCTCCTATTAGAACAGTTGCTATTTCTTTAGGTGATAAGGACTAAATCTAGGGTAATATTGGTCAATTGTGGTATTCCAGTGATAGTGAAGTATTGCAGATTAATATATTTTATTTTACTGTGAAGATGTTGGACTCTTTTATGACCCAATTGGAAATTGTTGGTAACCGTAGTAAATGTGTCAACATGTTACTATGGTCTATCTTTGGCTTTGGTGTTTTAAAGGCTACTACTTTGATTTTAAGAATCATGGCATGTTTTGTTGATTTGTTTGTTTTACCACCTGTTAATTATTCCAAATATGGTTCAAAGAACGGTAATTACTGTGTTATTACAGGTGCAAGTGATGGTATTGGTAAAGAATTTGCATTTCAAATGGCTAAACGTGGATTCAATTTAATCTTAATCTCAAGAACTTTGTCTAAATTAGAAACTCTACAAAAGGAAATTTCTACCAAATATAATGTTAAAGTTGAGGTTTTGGCAATTGATGTTGCTAAGGATTCTGAAGATAATTATTCAGCAATTAAGGAATTATGCGGTAAATTCCCAATCACAGCTTTGATTAACAATGTTGGTCAATCTCATTCTATCCCTGTTCCATTCTTGGAAACAGATGAAGATGAAATGAGAAGAATCATCACTATTAACAATACTGCTACTTTAATGATTACTCAAATTATTGCACCAATGATTATTAAAACTACCAAGGAATCTTCAAAAAAGACCCGTGGTTTGATTTTGACAATGGGTTCCTTTGGTGGTTTGATTCCAACTCCATTGTTGGCTACATACAGTGGTTCCAAAGCTTTCTTGCAAAGTTGGTCAAGTTCTTTAGCTGGTGAATTAAAAGAACATAATGTCGATGTCGAATTGATCATTTCTTACTTGGTCACAAGTTCCATGTCCAAGATTAGAAAGACCTCTATGATGATTCCAAACCCAAAGACGTTCGTCGCTTCTACTTTAAGAAATATTGGTAGACGTTGTGGTGCTCAAGAAAGATATGCCACCATTACCCCATACTGGTCTCATGCCTTATACCAATTGGCTATAGTCGAAGCAGTTGGAGTCTACTCACACTTAGTAAACTACATCAACTACGTCTTCCACAAATCTATCAGGATTAGAGCTTTGAAGAAAGCCGCTAGAGATGCCAAGAAACAATAAACGCTACTATACACACACACATACATACATACATACATGTTTTGTTGATTGGTCCTAGTTTATTTTGTTGTTGTTTTTTGTTTTAATATGAAAACCCATCTATAACTATTCTTTATTTCTATATAGCTAAAGATTTAATATTTTTTAAGAGAAACAATTAAACTATTCTTATCAAACCCAATCTAATCCAATCAAACCTGATAGAATGCATCCCAAACGTATAGCATACTTTGTCATAACAAAACCAATCTTTCGTAAACATACCCTTGACACTGTTCTTATCGTGTGATCTTGGTTACATACTAAAATATCAATATTCGTTCCTACTTTCCATAAGGCTTTTCACTGAAAAAATATGTAAAGGTAAGCCTTTTTTATAAAACATACACACACATATGTTAAATAACAAATGTGTTTATGGTTGATATTGTTTGAGTAGATTCAGATATGTTACTTGACCAGTGATCATTGGTGACTTGAAACTAGATTGTTTGGTTTTGTAGTATCGAGAATCTTATCAAAGGAAATAAATTTTCAATTTTAATTATTATTTCAGTTCCAATTAAGATTTGAATCTAATCAAAACAATAGTTAAACTAGTGGCAGTGATTGTTAATTGTTTTAATATTTTTAGGAATGAGTAGTGAATTAGCTAATTATAAAAGGTTGGAGAAAGTTGGTGAAGGTACTTATGGTGTTGTTTATAAGGCTTTGGACCTTCGTCATGGTCAAAGAGTTGTTGCTTTGAAGAAAATTAGATTGGAAAGTGAAGACGAAGGTGTTCCAAGTACAGCTATTAGAGAAATTTCACTTCTAAAGGAATTGAAGGATGATAATATTGTTAGATTATATGACATTGTTCATTCTGATGCTCATAAATTGTATTTAGTTTTTGAATTTTTGGATTTAGATTTGAAAAGATATATGGAAAGTGTACCTAAAGATCAACCTTTGGGTGATAATATCGTTAAGAAATTTATGATGCAATTATGTAAAGGTATTGCATATTGTCATTCCCATAGAATTTTACATCGTGATTTGAAACCTCAGAACTTGTTGATCAATAGAGATGGTAATTTGAAATTAGGTGATTTTGGTTTAGCTCGTGCTTTTGGTGTGCCTTTAAGAGCATATACACACGAAATTGTTACTTTATGGTATAGATCTCCAGAAGTGTTACTAGGTGGTAAACAATACAGTACTGGTGTTGATATCTGGTCAATTGGTTGTATATTCGCGGAAATGTGCAATAGAAAACCTATCTTCAGTGGTGATAGTGAAATTGATCAAATTTTTAAAATATTTAGAATATTGGGTACTCCAACTGAAGCTGTTTGGCCTGATATTGTTTATTTACCAGATTTTAAGCCAAGTTTCCCGAAATGGCATAGAAAAGATCTAGCTCAAGTAGTTCCCTCATTGGATTCCAATGGTATCGATTTGTTAGATAAGTTATTATCATATGATCCAATCAACAGAATAAGTGCAAGAAGAGCTACCGTTCATCCTTATTTCCAAGAACCTTAGGTTAAAAAGTATAGCAACTAATTTTTATGATATAATGCATTATTATTGGACTACTTAAACTATATAAGCTTTTATTTTTATTAGTCCTCTTTTTAAGATTTAATATAATATTAGATTAATATTTAAACTATTTGTATATGTGTTTATTTTAATTTTATTAATTAAAAGTTATTTTCTGGCATGCTGTAACTATTCGCTCTTCAAATATTTATGTACCTTATCCTATGAGAATTATGAATTGCTTGTTGATTTCAAATAATGAACAATATTTCATAACTCCCAATGCTCTAGAATCTATTCAATATCGATAAAGAATCTAGATTAACTTATTGGTTTATGTATTCAAGTTGTACTTATTTTTTAGTTGTGTGGGTGGGTGACATTTGATTCATTCAAGTTATTAGGAATATTTATATATTTTACTAAATATCTGACAGTAATTTGATAATTCATCTTGAAAAGAACATTTATATAATTTTAATTTCATTTAGATATAGTTAAAATTAAAACTTCTTGTTTGACATAACAGTCATTATAAATTATGGTTCAGGATTACATTATTCTGCGAAAATTGAAGTTGTGTTTAACTTTTTTCTTTTAATTTTAGTATTATTTAAATTAAAGTAATGGGAAAGGAATGATTGAGTATAGTAACTGTAATCTAGGAATCAAATTCCAATATATATATCTCCTGTAGGTTAAAATCTGGTTCCTTATAAATTTTAATATATTATTCTAGAAAAATATCTTTGGACTCATTTTGAAAGTACTGTGATTAGAAATAATCATAAAATTTGAAAATTAGAACTATACAAGATTGGAATTCAATTAAAATAATAGTTTCAGAAATATAAAACCATACAGTTCACTGACAAACGATATATTGTTTAATTAAAACATGATAAAAATTATATAATATAAAACCAGTATAAGAATAAAGATACAAAATAGTAGCCAGGAATTCCTAGGCTAATATAACTATTGCTACTGCTGTTTAAGCCAAGGCAGCAGATGAACCAGCCTTGTTCAACCAGTTGGAGACAGTAGAGTCTGATAATTGTTCATCGAAACTTTCATCAACTTCGACAATGTGAATGGTCTTATCAGAACCACGGAAGATAACTGCAGCCTTCATAGTACCGGAAGTTGGTCTAGAGAAGTAATCTTGGGTACCACCACCACCAGTAGTAGTACCATCGTTACCTTGACCATCATGGATGTGGGTAATCAATTTATCAGAACCTGCACTTAGGATTTCGAATAAATCTAATTCACCACAACCAGTACTCCAACAAGAACAGGAAGAAGAACCGTATTGTAAAGTACGTGGAATCTTGGCATTCAATAACCAGATAGCTGGCATGTCTTGGTTGTAACCACTGCCAGAAGTATCACTTGGCATAGTAAATTCAAAGACAAAGATTTTGTCATCACCACCGAAACCGTGGTATGCTGGAATACCTTCTCTGTAGAAACCACAGTCACTACCACTACAAGAACTACCAGAGAAGATCATGAATTCCTTACCAGAAGCAACGGTAACGTCACCTAAAGCTTGGGCTGAACCTGCACCACTGACACCATCAGAGGCAGCAAATGAGATAGAGTTACCGAAACAAGAAGACCAGATACCAGAACCTGCGACACCACCTTGGTGGTTCATGAAGACACAGTTATCAGCAGAACCTGGGGTGAAGTAAGAAGATCTAGTCCAGCCAGAACCTGAAACACTAGATTGAGAAGTAGAAGAGGAACCAGATGAGGAGGAGGTGGAGGTAGAAGTGGAACTGGAAGAAGTAGCTTGTTGGTTGTTGTTGTTGTTGTTGTTGTTGTTGTTGTTGTTGTTGTTGTTGTCGTTGTTGTCGTTGTTAGCAGCACTGGTAGTTGGGTTAACAACGGTAGAAACCTTGGTGTAAGAGGTTTGTTGAGCAGAGTCACCTGAATTAACAGGTTGACCGTTACCATCAACGTAGACGGTAGAAGTGACTTCAACGTATTCAACAGCTACATCTCTCTTATGTTTGTGAGCAGCTGGAGCACAGTTTTCAGTGTCATCTTTAACTTCTCTCTTTTTCATGGTAGTAGAACCACTGTTTGGATAATAAACACCGAATTGGACTAACTTGATAGGACCTCTGAAATGGACAGATAATTCTTCATCCAATGGAGCCAATGATCCTGAGAATGAGAAAGATTCTTGGTTACAAACACAAGAATTTTCATCCATGCTGGTAACGTCCTTGTAAGCGCCTGAGTAACCTACGTTACTGTAAACGACAGCATCTGTTTGAGAACAGTAATAGTTACCGTTAACATATGAACAGTCTGCACTGACTAAACCTGCTGCAGTTAAAGCAGCTAATGATAGAGTAGTAAATTTCATTTTTTTATTTTTCACTATAAACTAATAAATAAGAAGTGTCAAAATTAGTAGTTAAAAGGCAAAAAATAAAACAATTTACGAAATTATGCAATTAATTGTGATTTAACGATACAAAAAAACCAAAATAAAAAATAATGAATGACTAGTAGTTGGATTGAATGAAAGGATTGACTTTATCGTTATTAAATTAACGTTCTTATTAGAAAAATGAGTTTTCTTTGTTAGTTGTGTAACAGTTTTAAAGAATATAGGTGTAATCAACGATCTTTAATTGAAATAACAAAAGACAAAAATGAAATCAGCAAGAGAGATATATGGAACAAGAATAAATATGTCAAGAGAAACAGACTTTATTTATCAAAATTAAAAAACAAACAGAAAAATTCCATTTTATAATAAACAAACAGATTTAAAAAAAATAATAATGAATTAATGGTGATAATATATACTGAACATGTAGACAGGAAACAAAAATGAAATAATCAATTTTAATTTAGAGTATTTAAAATAATAAAAACAAAAAACCAATTATAAAAATAAAAATTGAATGATTTCATTTCGATTCACCAAAACAAATAGTCCCACATCATTCATTATATTAGAATTTCATCTGGATATTTAACAAATAAACTTTTGAATTGGTTTGATGCTTAATTTAACAGAAATTGATACTATTTTTCACAACATTTTTTTTTTTTCAATTGAACATTGCATAGCACAAAAAACCAACTGCATGCAATGACACGACTACCTCTGTCAGTACCAAATAAGAATCCTCCAGCATAGCATAACCAAACAAAACAAACAGACAGACAAATTTCAGTGTCTGTTTGTTTTGTTTGTTTTGTTTGTTTTGTTTGTCAGTTGTACGATAGAGAATTCTCTCTTTTTCATCTAAGCCTTGTCATAGTAGTGGTGAAGTTCGTTGTTTTCCTTGAGAGAGAGACCAATACAATTTAGAGCTAAGCTCAGCTCAGGTTTTTACCAGATCATCATGCCTACTGATAATATAAAGTATGTCTACTTCTGCTGGTGCTGTTGTCATAGCCCACAGATATATTGGATTAATTCGATTCGATTGAAGTCTCTGTCTCTGTCTCTGTCTCTCTACTGTCGTGAATTAAATCCATATCATTGATTTAGTTTTGATTTCGAAATTTTTCGTAATGGCCAAAATCGTAGTGGGAAAGTACAGCATGAACTTGTTTCTCCCTTGCTACCCAGATCCTGAAACTAAACAGTATTTTTTATTAGAGTAAGCAGGAGAATTCTTTGTTTTACAGATGAACAGTTTAGGATTCTGTGTAGGAAAGGATATCTATATCTCTTACCAGCATTCCTATTTAGGAAATCCACAAACAGGTCTTGTATTTCTTTTTTTTATCCGATTTTTTCTTAATTTTTTAATTTTTCAGTTTTTTTCGCGTGACCGCTGCCAGATCTGTCTGCAGTACCTCCTTTTCTTTTTCGTTGCAGCTATCTGTGTTTGTGGACAATTTAGTATCGTTTGTACGTCGAATTGCCAGCAAAACACAAAAAGCCAAACAATAAACAAAATTACCAAAAACAAAAAGAAATTAAGCAAATTTCTTTTTGAAGTTCAATAAAGAATACACCGCAGAAGAGAGCGACAAGAAATAATAATAATAGTATCAATAATAAATTTTTATTTTTATTATTGTTATTGTTATTTTTAAAGTATCAGATTCGTTCGGACAGAGATTTTGTGCACAGAAACAGAAACAGAAACAAATCTGGTGTCTGCAGTTTCTTTCTTTTTTTTCCTTTTTGTGTTTTTTTTCTTGTCTTCGTGTGTTCTCATGACCAGCAAATTAAATGCCAAGTAGGACGTCGGTTTCCAGTGCTGGTATGCTGGGCACGCAGATTGTATCGCATCTAATGGGTAACAGAGACAAACACCGGACAGGAGATATTGACAAAACAGGAAACTGGAATTTCGATATTGTTTTTATTCCTCTTCCTCTCTTACAGGCCTCTCTTCTCATTCAATTTTACCGTATCTGTACAAAAAATCACTTTATATTCTGAAAATGGCAATATTATATGATGGAGAAGGTCATGTGATGTTAGATTTGTTACAAAAAAAATAAATTTAACTTCTCTTGAACAGACAGGCAGATACAAATTTTTTCGTGTTGTTTGTACATTTTGTTGCCGCAACACGTCAACTAGTGGGAACAAGTGAATTCGCGTCCTTGTTTTTGTCTTTGCATAATTCTTTCTAACACATCTAAAACTTATGACGAAATATCGCTTTCTCCCAAATCTAGACAGCAACTGTAACAGTATCTGTAACAAAACATCCTTCCTCTACCCTACCCCCCCTATTATTGCATGGACTCATTTAAAAATCAAACACAGACATCGTTATAAGAGTACTTGCTCTTCTTACTCCTGTCCGTGGGAAACACCAAAATTTAACCGTAGAATTCAGGTCGATATGTATTGATCCCTTTGAAATTTTTTATGTACAACAGTGTAAATTACATCTAATGTCTCAGCTATCAAATGTCACCTTTCTCCCTCGCACTTGTATTTAATTACGCTTCTGCCCACAAACGTGATCATACTAGATTTAGAAACATTTTTTTTCTGTTTTGGATCATATCGAATTAAAAGACTTTTCTGACACACATATGATTTCGCAACAACCAATACATATTTCATCTCCATTCTTATTAGAGTTATTTTATTTCATTTGGATATACTTGGTTCTCGTAAGAATAAGGAACTTTTTACTGTCACCCTTCTAATTAATCTCCGGGGCCCGACTATAATGTCCGTTGTTTAGCTATTTTTAGAATCTTGATTTAGTCTTGGTCAACATGAAAGGCACAGTCATTGAAAAATACCAACATGAGTGGCTTAGCAATGCTAACAACGATAAACCTAACCGGCCTACTAGCTGACCATATTATATTTTTTTCAACGCTGTTTGATTCAAATATAACTTCCTACTCATCAATGACTAATCATCATCAGATTTACGTAATGAAATCAGCTTTGGATATTATCTCTATATCACCCAAATCTCTTTACAATGAGATGTTCGTTTAGACAAAATGATTCTATCATTTCTTCACATCCCTTTATCTTGGAATGAAAGAGTGAAACTGTTTTAAAACAAAGAATTATCGAACAAGACTAACTGTAGGTCTCCATGAGGTTACAAATTATTTATATATATCAAGCTTAATTTTTAACATCCAAAAACACTTGGATATTCATGACAACAATGGTTCAAGTTCATAAAAATGATCCTCACAACTTTTTGAAGATTCTCATTTTAGATGAATGTCACGCAATGCACTTTTAGGTACAAGTAAAAACATATTCAATTAGATGAGGATAAACTGAACAATTTAGAATATTTATTACACCTGATCGCTTATTGTTTAAATCACAAAGGAAATTTTAATATCCCTTTGAAGATACCTATCTTCTACTTAATTAATTGTTCATATGTATATCCAGGACGACAATTTGAACATAAGTAATTGAAAGCGTCCCACTTTCAGTCTCAGAATCAATGCAGGTTAATATTTGAAGGTTTTACTCCTAAATTCATAAATGTGATGATGGCTACTATCAATAAATAAAAATTACATTGTCATCTTGAAATTTTTATAAATTCATGTCATTTATAGTGAAATCACTTAATTCTTGTATCTTACAGGGAAGAAAGGATATGAGCAACAGGAATATTGTCATCCTTGCCAAATATTAATAATATGGAAAATGTAAAACGATAAAGAAAAAATCTTGGTAAAAAATAAATCTACTTATGTATTCAATATTGGTTATTTAATTTATCTCAATACCATCACCAAACTAAACAATGATTCAATACAAGTATTAAGCAATGATTACAATGTTTCATTTAATAGGCCGAGATGCGTTTAGTTGAATAAAAATAGTTAACGCAATTGAGAAGTATTATCTTTCAATTAATCACCACCATTAAATGGACCGAACTTCTACAAATTATAATATGATCAAAAAGAAAAACAGGAATCAGTCTATCTTAATTTCGATACAATGACTTACATTTAAGAAACATCTTTATTCAAGATAAGTAAAGCAACAATAAGATAGATATCATATACAATATTATTTCAAGTAATCGATTCCATTTGAATGGACTCACTGACTGCCTGTTATCCTATCCTCCTATTTATCATCACACAATAAAATTACAAGCGATGTGTACCAGTTGAGGTACGTGAATTACCTTGTAATTAATTAACATTCAAATATCTAGAACAACAAGAAGTTCCTAAAGATGTCATAAGAGAGCATTACAACGACGAGAGTTGCCGAGATAAGTTTCTCGAAACTAAAATGAAAATTGAACTACAAGCAATTTGGAATCGTGAATTATCAAAATTTATAAGATATCTCGAAGTTTTTCTTTTTTTTTTTTTGATCATATGATTAATGTTGGACTAAGGAAAGCAAAAAGACACAAGAAATATTAGCCACTTGAACCATCAAGTTTATACAAGAATCGAAACTAACTCTAATCAAAATATTTAACAACTATTCATCCCGCCACATGCATAATAGCAATACCTTAGTTTGAGCTTTCCCCTGTTCTTTCTTCTTATACATCCATGATATCTTCAATTACATTCCCATAAAGATCAAGTAATTTTACCACTTATCAACTAAGTTTGACCTCAGCTTCTACTAAAGAATTTCAAGAGTAAGTTAGCATTTAAATTGAGTAACATAATTCGTTCGATGAGAAATTTTGGGTTAAAAATTCAATGAAGTCAATCAATCCTGGGTAGTAATCATAATACGAGAGATTCCTCATCATCTGCAATCTTAGAATCTCCATAACCACCGCAATATGAGATCAACTAAACAATATATACAGGAAAACCTGGATTACAACAACCATCCTAATCCAATGAGACATTATTGTTCAATTTTTCATTCCTGTTTATATATACATCGGTTGTTACTTGAATTTTTCCGATTTCCTCAAAGTACCATAAGTTTTATAATCTTCGAAAAGAAAAGAACTTGATGAACATTTCACTTTCTGGTTTCGAAGGTTTTATAATATCCGAAATACAATCAGAACTGACATGGTAAATTTTATCGAGCTGTCATAACGAGATTTGTTTGGTGAGTAACAACCGATGATATCGAAATAATGGAAAAATTATCTAAATTAGAAACAAAGGTTAATGATGATATCGAAACCGTTTTATTGCGGGTTTCTTTCTAACCGATGCATAATTTTAACTTTAATGCACCAATTGTGGTGCTATGATAAAGGGTTTCTCATGATTGTTGAAACTGAGGTGCTTTTATGGATGTTGATTAATCCTGCTAGTTACTAATGACAGTATCTAATCTTCATCTTTCTCTTTCTTTTTTGATGATATTTTTCCTAAGTCGGCTTTTTGATTAGAATTCTTAAAGGTAATAAAATAAACGTCACTTTTAATAACAACCGATATCGATTTATCAGTGAGGATAATAATGAAATCAACTCTAATTAAAAAATATAATAATCACAAATCAATAAAATCAACAAGTTGTATAAAAGAAACATGTTTATTGAAATTTTAGAATTCTTCCCCTTCAATTTGATCAGATAAAACTTTTATTTATGAGACTTTACTTTATTAATTAAATAGACCAGGGAACATCGAATTAAATCTTTGCAAGTATGTCATTTACAGAGAGCAAAGAGAGATATTCTCATGAAAAGGATAGCTCTTCTGCGAGTGATTCCATCGGTGATGTACAACCTTATGATGGTAAGGCACATGATATCACAGGTAACGCAGAAGAAATGTCTGTCCAAGAACAATTATCAAGAAATTTAAGTAAAATTTTATCAAATAACGAAGGTGTAGAAAGATTAGAATCTTTGGCAAGAGTTATCTCTACCAAAAATAAAAAGGAAATGTCTGCTTTCGAAGTCAATGATTTGGATTTTGATTTACGTGCGTTGCTGAATTATTTAAGATCTCGTCAATTAGAGCAAGGGATCGAACCGGGTGATTCAGGTGTCGCTTTTAAAAATTTAACCGCAGTTGGTATTGACGCTTCCGCCGCATTTGGTCCAAGTGTAGCTGAATCCATTAGAGATTTTATTTACTTGCCAGTACATTTGATGAACAAGTTACGTAAACAAGATGATACCCCAGTAAGAAACATTATTCAAAATTGTACAGGTGTCGTTGAATCTGGTGAAATGCTTTTCGTTGTTGGTAGACCAGGTGCAGGTTGTTCAACTCTATTGAAGTGTATCTCTGGTGAAACTTCAGAATTAGTTTCTGTCGATGGTGAATTTTCCTATGATGGTTTGGATCAACAAGAAATGATGTCAAAATACAAGAGTTATGTCATTTACTGTCCAGAATTAGATTTCCACTTTCCAAAGATTACTGTGAAAGAAACTATTGATTTTGCCTTGAAATGTAAGACTCCACGTACTAGAATTGATAACATGTCTAGAAAGGAATATGTCGATTCTTTAAGAGACATGTGGTGTACAGTATTTGGTTTGAGACATACTTATGCCACTAATGTAGGTAATGACTTTGTTAGAGGTGTCTCCGGTGGTGAACGTAAGCGTGTCTCTTTAGTTGAAGCCCAAGCAATGAGTGCATCTATCTATTCATGGGATAATGCTACAAGAGGTTTGGATGCCTCTACAGCTTTGGAATTCGCACAGGCTATCAGAACAGCTACGAATATGATGAACAACTCTGCTATCGTTGCTATCTATCAAGCTGGTGAAAACATTTACGAATTATTCGATAAGGCTACTGTTTTATACGCCGGTAAACAGATCTATTTTGGCCCTGCCGATAAAGCTGTTCAATATTTTGAAAATATGGGTTGGGTAAAACCAAACAGAATGACATCTGCTGAATTTTTAACTGCTGTAACAGTCGATTTTGAAAACAGAACCCTAGAAATAAAACCAGGTTATGAAAACCACGTACCAAAGTCAGGTACTGAATTCGAAGAGTATTGGTTAAACTCCCCTGAATATCAAGAAGTTTTACTTGAATACAATGACTACCAATCTAGACATCCAGCTGAAGAAACAAGAGAGAGGTTAGATATGGCTAAGAAGCAAAGAAGTCAAGCTGGTGCTCGTAAAAAATCACAATATACTGTTAACTATTGGTCTCAAGTTTATTATTGTATGATTCGTGGTTTCCAAAGAGTTAAGGGTGATTCTACCTATACTAAGGTTTATTTGGCCTCTTTTTTGATTAAAGGTTTAGTTGTTGGTTCTATGTTCCACAGAATTGACCCAAAATCTCAATCAACTACTTCTGGTGCTTATTCTCGTGGTGGTATTCTGTTCTATGTTTTATTATTTGCTGCTGTTACATCTTTAGCTGAAATTGCTAACTCTTTTGCTACTAGACCAATCATAGTGAAGCATAAAACGTATTCTATGTACCATTTATCTGCTGAATCTTTACAAGAAATTATTACCGAAATTCCAACCAAGTTAACTGCTATTATTATCTTGTCTTTGGTTTCTTATTGGATTCCATATTTGAAATTTCAAGCCGGTGCTTTTTTCCAGTATTTGCTATATCTGTTTACTATTCAACAATGTACTTCTTTTATTTTCAAGTTCATCGCTACTTTGACCAAAGATGGTGTTACTGCTCACGCTTATGGTGGTCTATACGTTTTAATGTTAACTGTTTTCACTGGCTTTGTCTTACCTATTCCTGAAATGCATCATTGGATTAGATGGTTCCACTATATCAATCCATTAACTTATGCTTTCGAAAGTTTAATGTCTACCGAATTTCATGGTAGAGAAATGTTATGCAGTCAATTGATTCCAGATGGTCCTGGTTACGAATCATATTCTGTTGCTAATAAAATCTGTAACATTGCTGGTGCAGTCAAAGGTAATTTATATGTTAACGGTGATGCTTACATTTTAAAACAATATCACTTTGCTTATAAACACGCTTGGAGAGACTGGGGTGTAAACATCGTCTGGACTTTTGGTTACATTGTCGCCAATGTTTTATTGTCAGAATTTTTGAAACCTGTTGAAAGTGGTGGTGATTTATTGCTATACAAGAGAGGACATATGCCAGATTTTGGTACTGAAAGTGCTGAAGCTAAAACCGCTTCAAGAGAAGAAATGATGCATGCCTTAAATGGTGAAAATGTCGATTTAGATTCTGTTATTGCTGCAAAAGATGTTTTTACATGGAATCATCTATATTACACAATCCCATATGATGGTGCCACCAGACAGTTGTTAAGTGATGTTTTCGGTTATGTGAAGCCTGGTAAAATGACAGCATTAATGGGTGAATCAGGTGCTGGTAAAACTACCTTATTGAATGTTTTAGCTCAAAGAATTAATATGGGTGTCATTACCGGTGATATGTTGGTGAATGCTAAACCTTTACCTGCATCTTTCAACAGATCATGTGGTTACGTTGCTCAGGCCGATAATCATATGGCTGAATTGTCTGTTAGGGAATCTCTACGTTTTGCTGCTGAATTGAGACAACCAAGATCTGTATCAATCGAAGAAAAATATGAATACGTTGAAAAAATCATTAAGTTATTGGGTATGCAAAATTATGCCGAAGCTTTGGTAGGTAAAACCGGTAGAGGTTTAAATGTCGAACAAAGAAAGAAGCTATCTATTGGTGTCGAATTAGTTGCCAAACCATCATTATTATTATTCTTGGATGAGCCTACATCAGGTTTGGATTCCCAATCTTCATGGTCTATTGTTCAATTCTTAAGAGCATTAGCCGATTCTGGTCAATCAATTTTATGTACAATCCATCAACCTTCTGCTACTTTATTTGAACAATTTGATAGATTATTACTATTAAAGAAGGGTGGTAAAATGGTTTATTTCGGTGATATTGGTCCAAATTCTTCTACTTTGTTATCTTACTTTGAACGTCAATCTGGTGTTAAGTGTGGTGTTTCTGAAAACCCTGCTGAATATATTTTGAATTGTATTGGTGCCGGTGCAACTGCTTCTGCTTCTGCTGATTGGCATGATCTATGGGTTGCATCTCCAGAATGTGCAGCAGCTAGAGCCGAAGTTGAAGAGCTTCACAAAACTTTGGCTAGTAGACCAGTAGAAAACAATGCCGAGTTAAATGGCAGATTTGCCGCCTCATATTTGACTCAATTAATGTGTGTTTTGAGGAGAACTTCGATTCAATTTTGGAGATCCCCTGTTTATATTAGAGCAAAGTTCTTTGAATGTGTTAGTTGTGCGTTGTTTGTCGGTTTATCTTATGTTGGTGTTAATCACTCTATCGGTGGTGCACAAGAAGCTTTCTCATCTATTTTCATGTTATTATTGATTGCATTGGCCATGATTAACCAACTTTCTGTTTTTGCCTTTGATAGTAGAGAATTGTACGAAGTCAGAGAAGCTGCGTCAAATACTTTCCACTGGAGTGCTTTATTATTATGTCATGCAGCTGTTGAAATTGGTTGGTCCACTTTATGTCAATTCTTCTGTTTCTTATTCTACTACTGGCCTGCTCAATATAGTGGCAGAGCTTCTCATGCAGGTTTCTTCTTCTTCTTCTATGTTTTAATTTTCCCAATTTACTTCGTTTCTTATGGTTTGTGGTTATTGTACATGTCGCCAGATGTCCCATCTGCATCCATTATCAATTCTAATTTATTTGCTGCGATGTTATTATTCTGTGGTATCTTACAACCTAGACAAAAAATGCCTGCTTTCTGGAGAAGATTAATGTATAACGTTTCACCATTTACTTATGTCGTCCAGGCTTTAGTCGCCCCATTGGTTCACAATAAGAAGGTTATCTGTGCTGAAAATGAATTTGCAATTATGGATCCACCTGAGGGCCAAACATGTGGTACATATCTGGAAACTTACATCAACAATAATACTGGTTATTTGACTAATCCAACTGCCACTGCTGATTGTAGATACTGTCCATACTCTGTTCAAGATGAAGTTGTTGCTCAGTTCAATATCAAATGGGATTACAGATGGAGAAACTTTGGGTTCATGTGGGCTTACATTTGCTTTAACTTCTGTGCCATGTTGTTCTCTTATTATATCATGAGAGTTAAAGTATGGTCTTTAAAATCGGTGCTAAATTTCAAGAAATGGTTCAATGGTCCAAGAAAAGAAAGACACGAAAAAGATTCCACTATTTTCCAACAGAAACCAACCGATTCCAAAAAAGTCAGCAAGAACTAATAAATTCCTTAACATATATTCAGAACATTTACTGGATTACTTACAATACTATAAAATTAAATAATATCTTAATTTTTTTTACGTACACTTTTTATAGATTTTAAAATATCAAAAAAACATATAATATAAGATCCAATTATTTAACGAGATTAATACCAAACGCAATTCTATTAATAACTTCACAGTTTAATATAAACCGTAACTCAAAATACTTTGATATGGTTTATTTTACAATAGAATGTACATTTCGATCAATTGCTGCCAGAGCTCTCATATAGAACAATATCTCTATGCCCGGAAGTAATATGAAATATTGAAATTTCGATGAAATATCAAATCAAGAGACAAGAATAGAAATGAGAAGATGTATAAGTTGGTAACCAATTCTTCTATGAAATCATTTTGCTTTACAAATAGGTGATTCAAGAATATTCATTGGTAACTAGCTCTATAGGAAGTATGTTAAGATGCCGGTCATCGATCAATATCCTACAGTTACATTCAAGGTTTCACACTCACGAAATAATTATCAGTTCTAAAGAATCAGAAGCTCGAACAAGAATTACCGATGAAGAAAGACTAGTAATCAAAAGATTTCCTATATTTAAGAATGATAGTAGTTATATTTTGCCATCTTCGAACAAATTGACGAAAGTGAAGAAAGAACATATTGCGTTAAAGATCCATAAAATTAAGAAGCTATTTGGAGAAGACCCAAATAATGTTGGTTACTTGAATTATCATTTACCAAAATCATACCCTGTACCATTTGAGATTAATAATAGAGCCTATGATAATTCTGATGGAAATGGAGAAAATGAGAAGGTAAGAAATCGTTTATCTGTAACAAAATTGTTGACAAAAAGATGGTGTGAACTTAGAGAAGCATATGATATATACTCTGAAACGCCATTATTTGAACATAAACAGATTATTGAAGGTAAATTGGTTCATCAAAAATTAGAAGAAGATATCCACCCTGTCACTGAAGATTTAGAATCTTTTGTTGAAGATTTTGAAGTTCCAATTCCAACTGATAACTTTCATAATCATGTCGATGACCTTTTTAGTTGTTCTATGAGACTGTTGTCACTATTCAGATGTGGTGAAGCTCGAGAAGTAAGATGTCATGCATTCTTAGATTCGAGAACTGGAACTTTTATCGATGGACTTCCGAAAGACGGTAAGGATGTTTTAGTTAGTGGTATAATCGATCACTTAAGTTTAAGAAGAAAGATTAGGGTATTTACAAGTTCTGGGTTTACTGAATTCAATGGTTTGAATGATGAAGTATTTGAAAATGGCAATAATTTCCAATCAATAATAGAATGGCTGAACGCCAATATAGACTTCCTAAAAAGTGAATATCAGATCAATGTATCTGATGTTAAAACCAGAATGTTTCGATCGGTTGTCTCTCAAAAATCCGTTTTGAAATATTCAAAATATCAAGTTATGTACTATCGTTATTTCTTGGAACTTCTTGGGTTACATCCGGATGTCACCTATGGTCAACTATTAAATAGTTCTTTATCAAGAGGTTTTAATATAGATCAGCGTATCGACCCTGCCAAGGTGATATATTTTATGGCATCTGATGAGGTCATAGTAGATGATATGCGAAAATTAAGAGATGGGGATGATATAGGTTTCCCTCCATTTGATTCGGATTTTACCGGCTCTTCTCCAACAGAAGAAGAATACGATATGAGTATATTATCTGATCAAATTACAGATCCAAATGTTCTTGAACGATACGGGGAATTTTTAGTTCCATGGAAAAGACCAGTGACGCTGAAATATTTTGCAGCAAGATTAGCACAAATGTACAATTGTATTTCGCCATTATTATCCAAACATTTGACTTTGGAATATTACTATAAAGGTGACAATTTTAAGAATATAAATTTTGATTTTAACGAAGATGAAATTAGAAATGGAGCATTTGACAGTTCAATGTTTTGGTTCGGCAAAAGAGATATCGAACCAATTGAACCAACATCGGAAAACTTAATAACATACTGTAAATACTGTGATTATGTTAATGTTTGTTCATGGAGACAAAAAGCGACGCAACAAAAGAAAGAATTAGGTCCAAGGCTTTTAAAACTCAACCAGAATTAGGAATAGACATGATTTCAATCCAAAAGGAATTCCGATGCAATCTAATTGTACTAGGCTATAAACCTAATAGATCTCTTGTCAATTCGTTCTACGCACATACTGAAAAATGTTGATATATCAATGAAAATGAATAACTGATTATTATATAAAAAATAATGTATATTAAATTAATTTAAATTTGTATAGTTATCAAGTTTGGTTGAACAACTACCATATTAACAAATACTTTGTTTGATTAATGATGATATAACTTCATTTCGTAGTCAGATCACTAAAATTGAACATAAATCAATCAAAATGTTTACCACATTTCAATAAGAGCTTTCAAGTTTAGTCTATTTAAATTGTATTGGATAGGTTACTGTTATATGAATGAATCTTATCAGTGTGTTGGTTACAATTATTCCATTGTAATGCTTATAATAGTCCAGTTATCTTAAAGCAAACTGAGTAACGATATAGAGGGTTCCTATTGCACAAAATTTTTAATTTTTAACTCATCAGCGAGTTGATTAAAATTTGTATTTATAGATGTAACGCAATTTAGATATATCACTACATTCACCTTAACTCTTATTAGTTTACTGAAAGTTGTAAAAGTTTTTCTTGCTAGATAAGCTAAGTATATAAATAGCTCATCTTGATATATAACCAATTATCGTACTATTAATTTAGCTAACATGGGTTTTTGGTTAAATATTGCATTATTTATGTAGGATGGGATAACAAAATTATTCTCAACTCTTTGATGGAAGGCAATGGCTACAAAATACTATGCAAATAATTCACTATAGTTTTAACTAGTAGTGATATATATTAAAGAGTGGAGTTTGTAGATAGAGAATACGTTGTTTACAAATCTAAAGGCACGAGAATACATTTTTCATAGTCTTGGGCATTAACCTTAGAATATCCAATCTGTGCTTTCATTATATTTAAAATAAATACAGGAACACATTTTATTAACTATTTAAAAAATGTTTCAACCAATCAGCTTTCCAATGAGTCAAACAATTGTTAAATAGCATATACATAAATATATAAATATATATACAAAAGTAAAGGTGATAATGGTAACATAATGAAAGGTGTTTGATTTAATCATTCATGGTCTTCTGGCACTAGAACATCAGCTTCCTCTAAGAGATCAGCTAATTGGCCATCTTGGGCCATAGTAGTAATAATATCACAACCACCAACAAACTCCTTATTCACATATAATTGCGGAATGGTTGGCCACTCACTATATTCCTTAATGCCTTGACGTAATTCTGGATCTTCTAATACATTATAAGCCGCAAATTTCTGTGGGTCAACACCTTGTTGACCTAATATATTAATAGTTGCTCTCGAGAAACCACATTGTGGAAATTCTGGAGTACCCTTCATAAATAATACTACAGGAGCAGAGCTTACTGCATCATCTATAGCCTTTTTGGTCTCAGCACTTAGGAATAATCGTGATTGATACCTAAATAAAATATTCGATCGAGATAATTGTGATATAGAAGTTCTAACTAACGGATTAAAGCCTTTTAAAAACATGACTACTATTACTACTATATTATCTGAACTATATCTTAAGTCAATAGCTCTTTATTGCCACTATCACCATCGAATAAAAACTAAACTGAATCTAGCTTCAGTACCTTAATGACTTATTTAAATCAATATTTTTCACTTTTCCATTCGATATTAGAAATAACCTTTAATTCTCGAATTAAAGGTCATACAGACAAAGGCAAGCAGTCAAAACAAAAAAAGTATATGAACATACAGTCAAAGGAGTGTTTCGAGATTATATACAAAAGAAATAAGGCATTGGTTTTAGTTTAAAAGTTCTCCTAACAATGTAAAATACAAATGACACAGTCAAACAATAGATCAGAGAACTTATTATATAAATTTTTAGAAATTTCAACATTAAGCTTAAGTTATAAAAATAATGAAGTACATAAAAATGACAGCTATAAATTTGTATCTTTCATCTCTTTACTTCAAAAATATAATAGTCTAGAATTTGTCAGCATAATATGCTGCTGTTTTTATATTATCTAGCTAAACAACTCCAGTTATATAACAAGTTCAACAATATCCACAAGAATGATAATGAATATTTTATCTGAGAAAAACCCATCTTGGATATGCAAGCCTTCGAGGAATATCTCATTATAGCGACCATCCAAAATAAAAACATTTTTGAAATAGTTTTAAGAAAATGGAGGAAGGACTAAGAAATTCGGATCCTTTTATTGAATATTAAATATGAATTTAAGGTCATTTCATTATCAAATATTAATTACAAAAAGTGATATTATTTAATCTGTTAGATTTAATCACTACTTCTATTTATAGTTTTATTCAAACTTCTTTTTATGACATGTATATATACTGATTTTTGTATCATGAGAATTGGAAGCTGACAACATCATTCTATGAGGATGCAATGCTAATGACGATAAAAAGGAAGTTGAAGAGGATAAATTTGAAGTTAGTGTCGATCTTATACCAGAGACTGCAAGAGTTCCAGCAACACCACCATTATGGTGTACGTTATTAAAACTAGAAAGCAAATCACCAGAAGTTGTCCAAAGGTTGATCTGTTTCGTACCTGTAGCAATTACAGGTACATGTTCATGCAATTGCATACATGTCATTGTAGTCATCTTTTGAGTTCCACTCTGTTCCATATTTGAACCTCCCACATTGAAAGACGATACACTATCTTGGGATCTTATATCCCACAGTTCAACCATACCATTAGCAGTACCACTAGCTAATTCTCTGTAACCGCCTCTTTGTAAATGAACATTTGTGATAGCGGAACGAGAATTTCTATTAGAAGAAGTCCTCCACAAACGTACCATCGCATCTCTTGGATCCAATCTACGATCGTATGCCCTTAATGTACCATCTGCAAAACCACATACAAAAATATCCCCTGCTAATTGATCCGAAGTAATAGAAGTGACTAAAGAAGATGTCTTAGCTGGAATATCGATCTCTACGGTTTCAGAATGAGCATCCCATATCCTAATTACTTTAACGTCACCAGTAGCGAGCAGTGACCCACGAATTTGCTGCCAGTCTATTAATAATCCACTAGATCTTGGAGTAAGCAACATATCTGTCAAACCTCTCCAAGCAGTAACTACTTGATTAGATTCAATGTCATCAAATCCTTTGTAAATATTAACTATACCATCAGAGGAACCAGTCATCAAAAGAGATGAATCGTCTTCGTTGATGAATTTCAAACTAGTAACTTTAGTACCAAAAGGATTACCATTAGAAAATCTAGATATTACCGAATCTTTTTCCCAATCATATACAGTAATATAATCTCTTTCATCTGCTACAACCAAATAATCATCAAACTGTGTAAATTCCATAATTTTCGGTTGGGATTTATTATCAAATGTTATTAACCTATTAGACCAGTCTCCATACAGAGACAAAGTCTTTTCAGCCTGAGTCTCTTCAATAATCTTTTCATTCCTATTCCTTCTCCAAATTCGAATATTATAATTTACACTCCCTGGTTCATCCGTTTCTTGTTTTCTCATCTGAGGTTCCTGAAAATATTCGTAACAATAAGTTAGGAGTGAACTTTGAAGTGGAAGTATAATTTGTTCTGTTTCTTTTTTAACTCCACCACCATTTGATTTCAACCCCGAACCGTTAGAAGAACGGTTCCCACTGGAATCTGATTTTGGGGTTTGAGTATGTGTAGTTGATGAACTATATCCTTTATCATCATGATCCTTAAATCCAAGAGTACTAAAAAACTTTGTCAAAAAGAACTGTCCTTGTAATTCATCATGGTGACTGCTTTCATCGCTCAGTATTTCTTCAGAATTGTTATTTGATGCTTGGTTATTATTCCTTCCTATTACTTGTACTTGTGAGGCATCAAATCCCTTAGAGCCATTTTGGTTCAAATTCGAGCTTCTCTTTATTAAATATTCTTCCATTTTGAGAAATGGAGGCCCTAAATCTTTATGAAAGCTAATTTCTATTAGAATATAATCAATAATTTTTCCTGCCAATACACTATTCTCTGGGAATGGATCACTTGCTAATATTAACAAACCTTTCCAAATAGAACTGAAAATAGATCCTTGACTGAAAGTTGACTTCTCATTGAGATCTTTATTTTTACCAATACCTTCTAGCTGTGTTATTTCTTCATTCAAAAGATCAAATGCAACTACGATAAAAAAGTTGATATACCTATTAACAACTTTTGAAAAATAAATAATAATCTCCTTCCTTACAAGAGGTGATCCATCATTGATTAATGGTAAAATTGATATCAAATTAGATATACTTTGCTCCTTAAGCTTCTCAAAATCAACATTTTGAAGCTTAGATTGAATTTCTTGACAATGCTGTAGCTGACGTTCAATTTTCATTTGTTGTTGCTCAATTTGTTGATATTGTTGATGAGTAGCATTTTGTATTTGTTGCAATTGAGTATGTAATTGTTGATATTGTTGTTCTAGTTCTTGCTGTAGCCTTAAAAGAATTTCAGATTCGTCTGGATCTGAAATATAGGACGATAATGACAGTAAACTTGCAGCTCTTATCTCAGGGACTGGATCATTTAAAGACTTCAATATCGAGTCAAGGACACCTAATTCCATGCATATGTACCTGTGCAAAGGGTGTTTTTCAAAAAATTGACCTAGAAGAATAATCGACCATTGTCTTAAAAGTGGTACTCCTGAATTATCAATGTAATAACACAATCTTTTTACCAAATCCATGTTGAAGCATTGTTTTTGACCATGAGGAAAATCTCTGATGAAAGCAGATAAAATGAATACAGCCATCGCTTTTTGATCATCTGTCGTTTCGTTGGAATAATGATTAGTTATAGTGTCTATACTGTTATTTCCTAATTGTTGGGATGACTGGTTCCTTAAGATACTAACTGATGGTTTAGCCGTCATAGTAAGTGGGGATCCATTATTCAGAGAAGAACTGCTTGTTGGGAGTTGAGGAGAATTCCAATCTGGAACAAGTATTGACACAAAGTAAACATATCCTCTTTCTTTTAACAAATCTGCTTGGATACTTTTATAGTCGATCGCCATAATTCTTGCCCAAATAAACACTAAAATTGGTTTCAGTTCAGGAGCAGGACTTTGTAATAGTTTCAATACATACGGAAATATACCAATTGAAAGTGACAAATAGACTGCCCATGGACCCAAATCCAAAAATCTAGATAAAAGTACTAATGCTCTAATACGATGTACCTGTGATAATAAGACTTGAAGAACAATTGGCAATTGCTCTGGAGGATTTCTTGTATTTGATGCATATTTTAACCAGAGCTCAAATGCAGTTAGGTTTTGTTCAAAAAATCCAGTGAATTGTTTCTGAACTGGCTGCACTCCATTTTGAAAATTTACTGTGCTTGATCTTTTTTGATTGTTTAATGCAGGATGTGTTGCTAATGACATTGTACTTAGATTTCCAACTGCAAATCTTGAATGATTCTGAATGCTTCCAGGTTTTACCTCCTGTTGTTGTTTAAGTTGTTGCTGTTGTTGCTTGGGTTGCTGATTTTGGGCAGTATCTTGCTGTCTAAATAGCGTAGTTGCATCTGTTGTACGGGCTTGAGGGTTATTTTCCAAGCTGTCAACCAATTTGCTTAAGACTTCATCTAGAGCCAGATCCCAAGATTTCCACATTGGATGTTCGGCTATACTTTCCGGCAATGAGGGATCAGATACAGGATGGCAATTATACCAAGGCATAATTCTTTTTGCTAATAAAAAGTTTCTGAATAATGCAGCGACCATTAGGTCATGTCTAAAAAGCTTTTTAAAAAGAGGCCTTGGTAAAGATGTCCATGCTATCGTGTCAGTAATTGCTGTAAAAATCCAATTTAATTCTCCCAAAGGAGTCCTTCTATCAGATAACATCCCTGGGACCTTAATATTTGGTGTTTTTAATTCTGGAAATTCTTTTTCATCAGAGCTGAATTCGTTAGAAGATTCGAAAAACACTTTGTACTTTGAATTTTTTAAATGCGATTGCATTAAGAATACTTTAACACTAATATCAATCGGGTTAGTTAGACAACATGTGAATAAATCAGCAGGTAATTCGGGTGCCATTAATAGCAACTCATCGGCTCTACAAGATGCTAGTTGGAAGCATTCTTTATATGCTGACGTTGGAGATGGAGCTGCAACATCATGTTTCCCACTTTCATCATCTTTTATTCTTTTTTGTACAAAATTTTGGAAATTTGTAACTATGTTACCTGCACTGTTACAATCATAAACAAATATACATGGAGCACCTAACCAAGTTTGCAAATCATACAAAGAAACTGGAATATATTGTGTGTACCCTCTATTGAAAACCCAAATTTCACCTGAAGGAGTAGGTTTAGGAACACCATGGCCATTGTAATGAAACAATATTCTATCATCCTTTGAAGTTCGTCTGAGCGAGTTACAAAATCTTTTCACATCTTCCACACAAGGATCTAAACTTTGTTTGAACCTAGTTCTTAAAGACAATGTCTCATATTGAGATTGTAAGTTCTTACCTATTTGTTCAATAGCTTTCTTAGAGTCTTGAAAAGTCAATGCATCAACACCGGCTTCGATTCTTGCACATGGATTAGTCTTTATAACATCTGGTGGATCAACACCCAAGTTAAGACATAGTAAAAGAGCAGCACTCACAGTTTTCTGTCTATCCTTCATAATTTTCCAATCTGTAATAGGTTGGAAATAACTATCTTCATCTTCAAGTATTTCATTCTCTGGAGTAGGATTACCATTTCTTCTGTGCCTTTTATCATCAAAATAAAAGATAAAGTTTTGTGCTAGAGTTTCTAAAAACTGTTCACTATTATATTGTTCATCGAACCCATGTCTCGTATTTGTATTTAAGGGTTTCAAAGGGTGAGGACCATAAGAAACAGTCATTTAGCTATAAATAGTGAGGGATATCGACAAAACCTTTAATGTTTTAGTCAATATTATGGTGAAAGTAAGGGAAATAGCAATAATAATAGCCAGTTAATATAAACTTAGTTAAATATATGTTTATTTTTATGCAATTATTCAAATATTTCAATAAACTTTACGGAACTAAATCCTTGAACACAGTTTATGTTAGAATTACAATTGGGATATCTTCCAAAAGATAAATTTTGCAAATGGAAAATAGCCAATTATGTTCGTTGGGTTAATTTAAACTTCTTGATACCCTCTGCGAACAATACAAGTTAATAGTCTTGAAATTACGGGTTGAATAATCTATATCTATGTCTATTTATATGCTATGTATGATAATTTTATCATTGCTAATCAAGCAAGAGCTGTTTTAGATATTTCGAGATATTGTACTTATTTCCCGAGATCACGTGAGATAATTCCCATTTCGCCATAATGAAAGCCAATTTTACCTTTCTTCAATTCTATAGACAGTATAAATCTAATATTATTCTGAATATTATTTTTTCATATTTTAATCACATTAATTCCATATTCATTAAAAAGGTATTACGCTAACCTCGGATTTAGTTGCAACACTGAATCTCAGACGATGATGAGGTTTCCCATTGTAGATTGCCATTCTTGTGAGGATAATTTTGAATAATTTTCCTAGTACTAAACCGATCTAAAAATGCATAACACTAGAATAATAAATAGCAGATTATATGAATTTAATCATGTAACTCGATGAATATTTCTGGGCTTACAAATATCGTCCTTCCTTTAATCTCAATATCTACTGGTATTATAAGATCACGTGCTCAAATCAAGTGTTGGTATCAGAATGAAAAATTACAACAAATATCGATGAGATGACTTTAAAAATATCAGGTTTGTAGATTAACGAAGTGATATTTAAGTTTCCAATTTAAAGGGATCAGGAGTGCATATACCATAGTGGAAAATCATGGCAAGCTCTAGTTATAATCCCTCGATCCTTTTGAAGAGGATTTTTTCATTAAATGAGACAAGTCCACTGATTTTATCTCTAGATACTATAGCTCAAACTTCGAAAAATTTGCTTAATGAATTCGTGTATTGCAGCAGTACAAATAAGGATATTACCATTGTATATATTTCATTCGAGACCATTAACAGACCATCATATGCAACTAACTTTATAGATGCAAGTTCATTGAAATTACAAGATTTAATATCAACGTTAAGAACTTATTTGCCTTCACCTCAAGAAAAAGTTGCAGGTAAATTTTTAGTTATCATAGACTCTATCAATTATATCTCCAATACCAATTTATCTCAGTTTATTTCATCTATTGCATCTCCAAATATTACATTTCTGGTGAATTTCCATAAGGACATGCCAGAATTGAATGACAATGAGAACGGTATCCATTATCCATCAAGTTTTGAACTTTTACATTTTATGGCAGCTACCATTTTAGAAGTTGAACCACAATTTTCTGATACTGTAGAAGAAGAAGATGTCAGATCTAATCTATCAAAATTTATTATACCGAAAGGTATGAATAACTCTACATATATGCTAACATTAACGAACAAAAGGAAATCAGGGAGATCCATTAATTATCAGTTCACTATCAACTCAGATACTCATGAATATGAAATATTTAAAGACATGAATGAAATTGAAGATAATGTTAATAATGAGAATCCAGAAGCATTACAAGATTTGGCAACCTTTAATCTGTCGACTTCAGCTAAGCAAAAAAAAGCCAAGGATCAAGTGGAACTTCCATTCTTAGAAGCACAATCTTTTAATACTGGTGGTGCTATTGTCTACGAATTTGAAAAGGATGATGATTATGATGAAGAGGATCCATATGAAGATCCATTTTAGTACATAAATGTATAGACAAATATGATAAATTTTTAAAAGTATATACTGTTTTTAAAAAATACGAATCTTTGATTTATAATGAGTAATCTAATTTCTTTAATCTCTAATTACAAATGGTAGCAGATATATCTGATATCTTTATCTCAACTGTGCTATATTCTCACATCAATCGCTACTCAAATACACTCCGGCCTATCCTTTTTAGTAATCGCATTTCGCGACAGCTAGTCATTCCCTGTTAAATCATTATAATACACATCAAAAATATGCCAATAACAGTCAAATTTAATATTATGACGCTAACGTTCTTAGTCTGTGTGTGTTTTAATACATAATAAATTATTGCTCCAGAAGTGATAGATTAATGAGAATTCTAACAATACCAACTTCCTGTTAGCTATAGATGTCACCATTTCTCTTGGCTTAATACCTTATGGATGGAAACTGTTTTTTAAATAATTACTGTCTTGTCAGTATTACAATTGTTGTAAAAGAAAGAACATAATAAATCAATTTTTTAATTTTGTAGAAAAGTTAATACAGTTTAATGACAGTCAACTTTTCTCTTTAAATACATTATTCAAATAAAACGTTACCAAATATGAATCGTATTCATAAAATAAGAAAGTAAATTTTCATTTTGAATCGTCTTAGGAAGAGTAACGTCAATTTCAAAAACATATCCATTATCGAGGTGTCCACATAAGCGACATAGCCGTTTTAATTATTCAGAAACGAATCAATAAATCGAAGATTAATTCTTAAAATTAATACTCTAATAGTATTTCCCGATTTAAAGTCGTTCTTCCTAATTAACAATATTTCACAACAATGTATATCTAGTTCAGGATTAAATATTTCTCTGATGAATAATTTCATTATCTGACAAAAAGGTTTTGGTTCAATACATCTATATCAGTGAAACAAAGTATCGGCTTATTTGCACCCAACTGACTACAACCAAAAGAAAAATTGTATTATTAATGTGAATTTTTATTACGCACCCCCAAATTCATTGCCTTATATTTCTTACACCTTTGGTGTTATTATTTCCTAATAGACTTTTCTAAAATCAAGAACCACATCAATATCCATCTCAAGGTTATATTTACAAATTCCTGTTATATCATCACAATTCTTCTCGACACCTAGAATAATATTATGCCAATTCAAATCATAATCAGCAATGTCTGATAACAACTTCGAAATTCCATTTTTATTTTTATTAGGAAGTAAATTAATGAAATATTTTAAATTGCTACGATCCATTGACATAGTAGGAAAAGTTAAATGGTTAACATAAAACAAGTTATTGCTCTTCAAAACTTTGTTCTTCAATTGTTGTTTACTGAAATCAGTTGTAATTAAATTTGTGGAGTCATTGTCTCCATTCAGGTATAGACTAAACCTTTCATTCAATTCTCCAACTGCTGTCTTCCAAGCTTCATCAGCTGCTTCTCTAGAAGAAGATTCTAAAGAAGCCCAAGTTTCTACTATAGATTTTGCAGATTCACATGGCTTAAAGTTATCAAAAGGAAGCAACCCCCATAATTCAGTATTCCAATTACCACTTGTAACTTTCATGTTGAATTGCGACATCTTAAAATCCTGCATCATGTTAATAATAAATTTTGGGAATAAGTCAAAGTTATAATAGTTATCTTCTTGATCTAAGCTATTATATTCCCTAAACCAAGAAGAATTTTGCTTAAAATTAAAGGATCCTAACAGATAACCTTGCTCTAAATTTGTTATATTCCCTGTCTCTTTATAAGGATATCTGATATTTGATGATCTTAAAAAGGGTGTCGATTTATTCAAGACTTTTTCGACTTGAGGTGAAATTGACTTTGGAATCTCAAAACTTGGTATAATGATATCTTTAACCTCATCGTTAAATGAAACCAAGTCTGTATTAATCATTTTATCCATTAATGAATAGTTACCTGCATCTTCAGGATCATCCATGGGAATTTCTACGTCCTCGTCTATTGGAACATCTGAAAACGAATCATGAGCTCCAGAGAAATGAAATAAAAATACCAAATAACTCAAAATAACTCCCAAATGCATCTTTGAATATATAAATTACCAAGTCCAACCAGCAGACAAACCAATAACCAATCCACCTATATATCTCTTTATATCTCTATTATAATTGCAAAATTTGAATGATTAACGTAATATACCTCATTAAAATAAATTTAGAACCTCTTAATATATTCGATTTAATATATATCGGAAAAATCTGAGACGTAATGAAAAGAATGAATATTAAAAGATATGAAACAGATTCTGATCCAAAAGGGTAAAAACTTTGATCTATATCATTTCTTGAACAATTTCAAAGATCTGAGTTTGTTACTTGTAAAAGATTTGTTTGATATACATAGTTCATTAATATTTTAAGGGGTAATGTAACGTATTGGAACAATTTATGGATTGAAGGAGTGATAGGATTATTCACGATATCTTGCGATAAGAATGTTCATTGTAACTGTATATAGATAGTCCTTACAGTGGAACTTTGAATATCAAGACGACTTAATGCATCCATCTGATGTCTCTTGAATTTTACCTTTTTTTTACTTTGAAATATTTTTAATACCTACTATTATACAAATCTTTTTTAGTTCTATGTATCAAAAGTCTATGCGGTTGACCAAAGGGAAGATTTAAATCAATGTTTATGTACTTTACGTTTCTTAATAACCGGTGTTTTCCCACTAGCGCCAATAGTGATGTTAACCTTTGGTGGTATTGGGAAACCATATGACTTTGCGACTTTTGTTAAATCTAGTTTATCAATTTGATAAACAGTTTTCAAAGAATGAGAAGCGTATGCTTGCAAATAGGATCTGTAACCATCTTTAGCAATTTGATGCAAGTGATAGTTGGAACTTATCAATTTTTCTAATTGTGATTGAACGTTTGCAATTTTGTTTGTTGGGAATTCAAACTCATTTAATGGAACCTTAGCAGCCTTTAGATATCTCAAGAAACCCAATTCATTTGGAGTCAAGAACATCAGAGACTTACCTTTACCCTTAGTACCTCTTGCAGTTCTACCAACTCTGTGAATATAATCTCTTGGATCATCAGGAGGATCGAATTGAATAATCCAATCGACAGCTGGGATATCTAAACCTCTAGCAGCGACATCAGTACAGACTAGAATACCTCTTTCAGCATTACAAAATTCGAAGAAAGTATTAGTTCTCTTTTGTTGCTTTTGTTTACCATGTAATTCTAAAACTGGTAAATCGATATAGTTTAATAATTCAGCATAATATCTGACAGAGTTACAAGAAGATAAAAAGACGATGATTTTTTTCTTTTGGTTTCTCTTTAAGAAAGAAAATAGCAATAGGAATCTCTTGTCACTCTCACAAACGACATAACCTTGTTCTAAACCGTCAGCAGTCGATGTATCTCTTTCAGTGACGACGTTAATGAACAACGGACCTTTTCTTAAGGAAATTCTTGCTAAATCTTCAACTTTAGTGGTTTGAGTAGCAGAGAATAACATAGATTGTCTATCTTCATTTGGTAAGATTTTAATAATTTGTTTCATTTCATCTTCGAAACCGATTTCCAAAATACGATCAGCTTCATCGATGACCAAAGCTTTCAAATTCTTGAAAACGAAACCTTTTGTGTTTTGCAAATGATCCAACAATCTACCAGGGGTTGCAACCAACATGTTGACACCTTTGATCAACTTTTCAGCTTCTTGTCTTCTGTTGGCACCACCAATAACGATACCAAAAGTTTGAGAATGGAATTCCATCAATTCACGAACGACACCAAAAATTTGCAAAGCTAATTCTCTAGTAGGTGTGATAACAATTACACCAGTACCATTTCTTGGCTTGAACTTCAAAGAGTGTAACATTTCAATAGCAGGGATTAAAAATGCTAAAGTTTTACCAGAACCAGTTTTAGCAGCCCCCAAGACATCTCTTCCTGCCAATAGAGGAGGAATAGTTCTTGCTTGGACAGGGGTCATTGAGGTGAAGCCCATTTTTTCTATAGCTTTCAAAGTAGGATCAGATAATTTTAAATCTTTAAAATTTTTTGCAATTGAAGAATCATCTTTATCGTTCCCAACATCAGATACGTTTTGGACTTCCATTTCCAGTCCGAACTCTCTCGAGTCCTGGTCTTCTCTAGTACGTTTGGACATGATGACAACGACTCACAGGTATAGTATATCTATCGAGATAAACTGATGTGTAACTATACAAACAGTGTATATATTTATATATAAATATTTGAGTTCAAGTAGATACACAACATATTTTTTTATTATTATATTTAGTAATTACAAGTAGTTAGCTGTAGAGAATAGTTTAAGCTCATCTCATCTCATCTCATCTCATCGCTAAATTGAAAAATTTTCAAATCACGTTTGTACGTGAATAATGACAAACAATTATTTTTTCTGAAACATGTGATCAATAGAAATAATCCGTCACATGATCAATTAATTAGAAGTATAGATTAGTTATTACTTACTGGTAAAATGGAATAAAAGCAATGCAAAATAAGAGAAATCCAAGTGTGTGAGAGTTATGGCAATAGGTGGCGTAATGTGTTCCTTTTATGAAAGAGGAAAGAATGGTATGGGAGGCAGGGATGTAAACAATGGTTTTTAGTGGTATGGTTGACCACAACACATCAAAAAAGAGTTTGTTTCTATTATGACGACGGTTCTTGAAAAGCACAGCACATGACAGAGAACACGCACAGAGAAGTGAGCGCAATGAGATAAGAGAAATATTATCCGCTGTGTTACTGTGTCCAAGAATTCAGAGAGGGAACAGAACGGGACAGGACAGGACGAATGTGACAATTCTTATTTTAAGAAACTGGGCGCTACCACACTGTGAGTACCCCTCTGTAAAAAACAAAGAGAGGTCCGTCCGCATACGGGGATACGCGCAGGGATGCAAGGACGCATGCTTTCAAGATTAATCAAAGCGGCACATAAAAAAGTGTGACGCCGCCGATCTCTCCATTTGATTCTCGATTTGTAATTAAATAGGGACAAAGACACAGACACAAATTGTTAACATACCTAATCAGGGACCCTTTTTCCAGTTCTTAAACGACAAAACCAAAACCGAGTCTTCCCCGGAGTATTTGAAAATTGTTCTTTTCCATGGTGACATGTAACAAACTTTGACAAGTTCATGATGACATCTGATCTCAGTTCAGCATGATATATCATAGCATAGCATAGCGAAGCACAGTATGGTATGGTATGGTATGGTATAGTATATTATATCATATCATATCTAAGCTTTGTTTCAGTTTAATTCAATTCAATTCAAATCAGCTCTGGTTAAATCAGTCCAATCCCACCATTTTCTACTGTGTCGTCGGTGTTTGATTTGGTGGACGTGTCCTTGTACGATGAGACAACCAGGAAAGAGATTCGACAGATGAGAAACAAGTTCTGGCTTCTCTCCTCTTCTCTTCTCTCCTCTTCTTCTTCCCCAACGACAACAACAACTCCCCTAATTTCTTATTTCTTTTATTTCCAGTTCTCATAAAATTGAAAAAGGAGACAGGTTTTTGTGTCTTGTTGTTGATATGGAATTACAAAAGACACAAAATTGGTTTTGACTAAACAATAAAAAAAGAGAATAAAATAGAAATACCACAAAATTTGGAAACAAATAAAGCACGAGCACGAGCTCAGTCACAAAATCTTACACCAAACAAGAACTATCTTTTTACCATCAGATATCTCCACTCTCTCCCAACTATATAAAAAGAAGTTCTTTCTCTCTTCAAGTCGTGGTTTTTTGTTTCATCTTATACAATACTTTCCCGATTTGCGTTATTCCTCTTCCTGTCACTTTTCCATAATTCAATTCAAAGTAACTACGATAGAAGCCATATATATATATATTAACTTATATATATATATACTCATATAGATATTTATATAATAATAACAGTTTTTTTAATTTTTTAACCTTTTTTTTTTAATTTTTTTTGATTATACCAAAAATACTAATTAAAAAATAATTATTACGTTAACTCAAAATGTCTATCACAGTTGCAAATTGGTTCGATGATTGGGATACTAAACTTTTGTACCAAGCTTTAGTCTTGGACAGTACTACTGCCCCGGCAGTACCACCTATCCCTCCTGTAGGGTTAGTTGTAGGTCCCGTACTAAGATTGAAAGATATCAACTATAACACAATGTTATATCGTGTCTCGATATTACTTTGTGTTAAAAATCAAGTCATTTTACCTGCTCCAGTTTTTGAATGGTTCTCTGGACCAGCGGAATTCACTAGTTTGCCTTTCCTCTTAACCACCGGATTCTTACCTGCAACTTTAATATTTACTGGCAATATTGGTGCTGATGTTTACCAATTCTATCGTTATGATTTGGATTACCCATTACCTAACGACGATGTAATGATCAGATACACTTTAGATACCTTAACTCAACCAAATTGGAGATTCTTTGTACCTTCAAAGACTACAAATTCAAATACTGCCATTTTTTCTTGTAATGGTTATTCTCCAAATGTTAACACACAAAAGTTTCATGGTTCTTTATGGTTTGATATGTTAAACAAACATAGTAAAATCCATTATAATCAGATGTTAGGTTTAGGTGATCAAATTTATTCAGATATGGTGAGGTATAATTGTCCACCTGTGCAGCAATGGTGGGCAATGGATCCAATACAAAAGAGAAATAAAATTCTAACAGCCGCCGAATTACAACAAATTGATGAATTCTTTCTATTAAATTATATAGAATGGTTCGGCTACGGTTACTGGATAGGGAATACCCCAAATTCACAAACTACTCAAGGTTGTTTCCCAATCACTCTAGCTACAATCCCTTCGGTGAACATGTGGGACGATCATGATACCATTGACGGTTTTGGTTCTTATCCAAATTGGTTCCAAAAGACCAACGTCTTTTCAAATTTAGGTCAAATTTCTTTCAAATATTATATGTTATTTCAACATCATGTTAATATCACTAATCCAGTAGATTTCTTATCAGATGAACAATGGGTATTAGGGGTAACTCCTGGTCCTTATGTTCAACAGTTATCTCATTCTATATTTACAAGATTAGGTCCTGATATCGCTTTATTAAGTGCCGATTGTCGTACAGAAAGAACGATTGGACACGTTCTTCATGAAAGCACTTATGACGTCTTCTTCAATAGATTAACCACTGAATTTCAATCAATGCCATTTACTCATTTATACGTCGTTCTTGGTGTACCGGTGGCATACCCAAGATTAATTTGGTTGCTATGGATTTTTGGCGCTCCATTGGCATCAACTCTAAAATGGTTTAGTAAAAGAGGTTTATACGGCAAAGATTTAACTAATAAAGCAAGTGGTGAGTTGGAAATTTTATCAAATATTAAAGATCAATGGGTGGCATTTAATCATTGGAAAGAAAGAAATAGATTTTTAAGACGTTTACAACATTTTGCAAAAAGAAATTCCGTTAGAGTAAGTTTAGTGAGTGGTGATGCTCATTTAGGTTTCGTTGGTAGATTATACGGTACTGAATTCAGTGTTAAAAATGATGCTGTTCATGACTGGAGATTAATGTTTAACGTTGTAAGTAGTGCCATAGTTAATGCACCAGTATCGAATGGTTCTGCTATTGCTTTACAAAAGAAAGCAAATAAACCTTTGAAATTTGATGGCGATACCGCTCAAGATGTCGTCCCACTCTTTGATGTTGACGCTTTGGATAATGGAGTTAAAAGAACTAACACAGGGTTCTATAACAAGAGAAATTGGGGTGATTTAATACCTGCAGAAAATGTTATTGCAACTGAATACATCCAAAATATCTTAAAGATTGAACCTGGTAAGTTTGTCTTACCCAGAAAAATTTCGGAAGATGATCCAAAGGGATGGAATTGTGAAGATGAAATCGCTCAAGTTAAAAATAATATTCCTTATGAAATTACTGATAATTGTATCATTGCAACATTGCATGTAGAAAAGGATACTTATAATATCAATAGTGAAACATCATTTTTCTCAACTCCAATTCCCGAATTAGCTAGATACTTTTCATTGTAGCAATACGTGCCTACTTGCCCATTCAATCCAACATCGCAATAGATGTTGAATGTATTATAATAATTTTAAACTAATTGAATTAAGAAAATACCACTGTTTCTTAATTATCACTCAAACACCCACCACAACCCGTCTGTACCATACCATACTTTTCAATCCCAAACTAAAACCTATCCATCATTGGTACTTCCATCCAGTTTTTTTTTCTCATAATCTGTTCTTATAAGTGTTTTTGCAATTATATCATTTATCCTTATTTAATAATTAATTAATTAATCTATCTAATGAAATTATAATTAATCAAATATTAATCCTCATTAAAGTAAAAGTCCAAGAATAAACAGTGGTGTGGCCAAGCACCACATTTTTGGTAAGCCCAATGCATACCAATGACATGCCATTCTTGTTTTATAATTTTAGTCAGTACCAGATCCTAAAGAGAGATTTTGAGTATGTGGAAGTAAAACTTAAAGGGAATCACTAGTCATAATATGTAAAGCGTAATAATCAGGTATAACAAGCCATAAACATATCCATTCTATTCCATACCATTGACAGCGGAAATAATTAATCTTGGATTTCGGAAAAACTATACGTCATATAATCCTTACATTAACTAATAATAGTTTTTCCCATTCATAATTATTCCGAAAACGTCAAAAAAAAAAGAAAAAAGAAAAAAGAAATTACTAAATTGTGGTAGCAGTAGTTAAAACGTAGCAAATTTTTAAATCGCCAAAAAATATATAATAGCAAGCGAATTATCAGTAACATCTAGAAAAAACGGGTAAATAAAACTGCAACAGTCAATGTCTTATTTCATTGCTGTTTGCCCTTTCTTTATTTTTTTCCGTTATTTCAAACTACAAAAAATTTACAAAAATTAAAACTAGTTTATCCGAAATACCATCCTTACCACATATCATCTACAGTTAGCAAAAAACTAACTGACTAAAACGATTCTGGCTTACACCTGTATGAATCACGGTAGGAAAAGTATTCTGGTTGCAACGAGTACTAGTTGCATTCAATTGCTTTCGTGTCTCTACTACGTTTTGACCAACATTGGAGTTGACATCTCAATGAACTAAATAGATAAATAAAATATCGATCGATCAATCAATTAATCAATCCCACGGATTCAGCTAAAAAAATTATATTTTAAAAACTGTACGGAACCATTCTCAAACAAGCCTACAATTCATACTAGCCGGATCACTGTTTATCAGGCTAATTAAAAAAAACATATTATTAAATATTCTTGCACGACCAAAACAACAATAAATTAACGAGTATTTACTTCAATCTCCCTACCCCGTTGCTTTAATCTGCTTCAACTAACATTCAATGCAGATATGTACTAAATTTCTAATACTTACAAATACGTCATGTATAATAACGTAGTTATCAATATACAACACTAGACCTTTTGAGCTGCTCCAACTTGTTAATCAAGAGATGTAGATTAAAAAGCTTCGTAAAAACAAAGGAAGTGTGTGCCCTACTAGCTAAGACGGTACAAGTATGTGATTTGTATACCCATTTATACAGTGCTTTTTTTACTCTAACCATTTCAAATTTTCATCGCTTTCCCTTTCTATACATATCCCTCTGAAATTTTTATCAAAATTGCAGTTTCGAAATTGCCTGAACCTGTTGTTTAAGTTCGAATTTCCACTTTTGAAAGGGTGAGAATTATCCGATATTCTCTTCTCCTTGGTTTGCTATAATCTTATTATTAATGGGATTTAGTTATTTTAAAGCCCATCAATGCCGGTTCTCCCTCCGTATTTTATCCTTCCATTTCATTGAGTGCTTTGCCCTCACTTTTTTAATCTGAGATATTTCTTAATAAATATTTTTATTTCGAAAATGGACAGGGAGGAAGCTGAGAACAACTTTAATAAAGGAAGGTCAGATTAATTAATTGTGTTGGAATTCCTCGTATTACTTTTATATTTTGAGATATCTTGCTAAGTTTTAATCAAATAAATTTAATTTCAGGATCCTTGACCCGTTCTCACCCCACCATGGAGAGTTTCTATATTTTTTTCTTTTTATTGGGATGAATTTCGACTATTATTTATTGTCCTTATTATTTATCATCTCATTCTTGTATAAAAGCAAAATTCCAAAGACTTGATATTAATCATTCCAATATTCTCTTGATATTAATTTAAGATTATTTAAGTTCATTGACAAATACTAAGGAATAATCCTTATCCTGTACATTTCAATTAAACTTGGGACCCTTGGCAGCGTGTTTCTTTCGAAAGAAGCCAACTTTACAAGGTATTGGAAAGATATATATATATATTAGTATAGTTTTTCAAAAGGAAACTATCAATAATGGTTGTCAAGAGAACTATTTCAAATATTAATATAATCTGGCCAGATTATCACAGTTACAATAATGATATCGGAAACGATCAAAGTGACCCTCATAATGAGGACCATGTTTCTAATAAAAGAGTAGCTTCGAAATGTAAATATGTCATCAATGAAAATGGTGAATTAGGTGATGGGAATTTTAGTACTGTAAAGACATGTCAAAATCTAATCACCAAAAACCTTTATGCAATGAAGCTAATTTCAAAGAGAACTATTAAAGATAAATTGCGTTTAGTATCAAGCGAAATTAACTTATTGAGATTCTTAGCAGAAAGAACAAGATCATTGGAATCCTCAATTAATTATGGTGATAATTCTCACAACAGAGATACTTTTACAGGGCATCATCATATTTTGCAGCTTTTGGATTTCTTCCAAACTTCCCAAGATATCGTATTAATAACTCAATTATGTGCAAAAGGTGATCTTTATGAATTAATACTGTCAAATACTTCTTTAGAATTAGAAAAACATGTCAAATCGTTTACTGCTTGTATGTTAAGCGTTCTACATTTCTTACATTCTAATGGTATTGTCCATCGTGATTTGAAAGCTGAAAATGTTTTATTTAGATTGAAAAATGATTCAGAAGTTCTAAATATCAATGACTATAGTGCCCATGATTTAATCTTGGGTGATTTTGGTTTGGCGACATATTTGAACTCTGCTTCTGAAAATACATTCAGGGAATACGTTGGAACAATATCATACATTGCTCCTGAAATTGTAAAATGTAAAGACGTGTCGAAGCTATCCCTAGGTGAACTGGATAAAATAGAAAAATATGGAGCTCCAGTTGACATCTGGTCTCTAGGTGTTTTAACTTATTTCATGAATTTTGGTTATACTCCTTTTGATTGTGATAATGATGAAGAGACTTTAGAGTGCATAATAAAGGCGGACTATTACTCTGATGAAGATTCTGTTAATGATAGTGCATTATCTGAATTTTGGAGTTTCATAAGATCATGCTTCACAATTGATTCCAAGAATCGTCCAACCAGCTCAATGCTAAGATACCATCCATTTATAAGCGAATATTTCCCTAGTACTAAGACTGATACTTCTAAAGTTACATTCGAGATGAATGATGAAATTGAAAATATCAATGGGTTAGAAAAGAAAAAGTCTTCTGTAACTTCGATACATTCCCTGAAATCTCCAGTGAAGTCTACATCGTCTTCCTCTCTAACGTCTTTACATGATTTAAGCAGCACAAAAGCTTCAACTTCTCTAACGAAGCAGGGAAGCACTTCCCTTTTAAATATTCCACACTATGTTGATCATCAACAAAGAAGAAAACAAGCTATTTCAAGAGGTAACTCACTAATGCTAACAAGTCTAACACCTCTACATAGCCCAATTCAAAAATTCAATCAAAACTCGACATTCACACTGGACCCTAAGCCTCCAGCTGTTTCACTAATGAATGGGTGTTATAGTACTAATCCAGAAGCAAGACCTACCTTAGGCGATTCTTCACCCAGATCGCTTTCTAACCCTTCATCTTCTGCAAGTCTTATGAGATTACATTCTAATAACTTAGATCATGAAGGCAGTGAAATATTTAAATCAATGATATTTGGAAATTCACCCCCATCGACTGCTCCATCTTCCAGTAATAGTTTTACCAAAAAGGCAACATTTCAACTTGGATTAGAACATGATGATGAAAATGATGATTAATGATTATAGTCTACAACTTTATCTATAAATGAAGAACAATTACATGTAGACTATTTATGAAAACGGTTTTACGATGAAAAATTATATGTGTTCTATCTTGTTCAAAAACCATAATAAACTCTATTTGGTTTCAAGAGCAGTTTGGTTAGATAGCAAGCCCATGTAACTATCATATTTTTTAATAAATATTTTGTAATATTTTATAATATTTTATAAGTATTGGTTAACAAACGGATTTTAATTTTTTTTATTATTTATTTTAGTTTATACACTTCCATTAAAGTCGTGATATCATTAAAGAAAGTTGTCAGTCATACAATGTCCCATATTTTGTTCAAATTATCAAGAGCTTTCCAAATTCGATATTATATCATTAAATTATTCATTAAAATTAGTTATATATATTTATTTATTTATTTATATATATTATTTGGTTCCAATTATTTTTATTGTAACAAAAAAATATTGATAAAGGAATTATTATCCTTACATCTCGAAATAATTATAATAAACAAACAGCTAGAACAAATGTATAAATGTACACGCAACTAGCACCAGTTTGCTGTTGCAAAAATACTCAAAAGAAAAAATTTCATAACTTAATTGAAGTAGTCAATAAATGTGATGTTAATAAGTAACTCTAGCACCATTATTTGGTACAATTCTTCCAATCCCCCCACATAATGGGCATAGATCTTCATCTAAGAAGAACCTTATACGTCCCGAACCTCTGCATTCACCACAAACAACACCACCTAATCTTGGGTCACCAGGCCTTACCATTAAGGGACGTGCTTGTCCTGCTAAAGCTGGTTGATAGCCACTAACCTGTGTTGTTTGATAAGCTGGACGATAAAATGAAGAATTCCCATATTTGGAAGATGCATTTGTATATGTCGGATTTACGTTATTTGAAGGGGCAAACCTTCTCCAACATGTCTTACAAGACCTCCCATTCTTAAACTTGTAACCTGTATTACCACACTTCTGACAGTAGTAATTACTAGGATAAACCCAAGGTAACCCATTAGCTGGTGGCCTTCCACTATTATTTAAAGGTGCAGATGTTGGTTTCGTTGAAGTCAAAGGTCTAGGATACGAGGATGCTGGGGGTCTGCTAGTTGAACTTGAGCTTTTTGAAGGTTTATTCTTCGGCCTAGCTGGAGGTTTTGGAGGTCTTTCTTGTGAAACTGGACTATTGGACTTTAAACTATCTTGTTTTAAGACATCATCATAACTGGGTAATGACTCGTCTTGAGAATCTCTGCTCATTTGATAATATCAATTCTTTTGCTCTGGAACCAACTTGATAGTCTTGTTAAACGTATTAATAGTAATCTAGTATAAATATACTTTGTATTAAAAAAAGGTAAATATATCTCAAATCAAGGAACTATTCTTCTTTATATATCTATCCTTCGATGAGTTTCTTCTTCTACTTGTTGCCAAGGACTATCCCCCATACGTAATCTAAGCCTCTTGCTATGACCTCTCGGAAGGTCGGGTAACTCAAGGAACCTTTACATACTGTATTTTTGCTGAGACGCCTATATATTAACCAATAAATCCAGAGTGAACAAGGCAACAAGTGGAATCATTCCAGACTGGGAAGTAGCAGATTATGGTTTTGTACTATATTTCGAACTCAAAATGGAAATCGATTAACTCCTCTCTTGCACACCTTACTTGGGTTAAGACTTGTTACTATACGATATTTGTCATCTGTTAAAGATGTAACACGTGAAGGAACGTAAATTTAAGATTGTAAATAAATTAGCTAGTCCATCTGTGTTGGTTTGACAATCTTCAGTTCGTAATTTTCTACAATAGTGGACATTACTGAACCAATACAACGGCCTAAGCTTGTGATGTGGCTAATACCGGGCAGATAATATTCCCATCAGTAACAACAACAAAACAATACACCGTATACATATATATATATATATATATATTTGTATGTTACCCTTGTGACAAGATAAGTTGGAAAACAATAGTTACTCCTTTTGCAATGGTTTACTCAAAGCAGTGAGTGCCGGATGGGGAAGGAAGGGGAAGATGACTTGAGCAACGATCTAAGCTATATACTCAAAATGTAGATTATCTAATTGGGAAGAAAAACCCGTTCAATGAAATGGGAGAGGGAAATCTCTAATCACATCGCATTGTCTACTAACAATTTTTAAGTATTTAAGATCGATGTCTTTTTGGATTCAATCTTTAAAACCATGACACAAGTATCTACAATGAAACTGACCAGTTCTGAGCTCGGAATTGATAAGTTTGAATCGGACTGGACAAAGGATACCATATCTATATACATAATACCACTATTAACAGAAACCGATACTAAAATGTTCAGTATAAACTCACACTAGACCATTAATACGTAAGTCATCTCATTGTCACGATAGCATTTTACGCGTATGTTAAATACGAATGCTAATTTCATCATGAAATACGACCAACTAATTTCTTCTCTTTTAAAGTGTTACGCGTTAACAATTGGAAAAGTTCATTAAGAGAAAAAGTTCTAAATAAGAAAGGTTAAAATTGAAACATTTTAAGCTATTCTGATACATATTTGATATTTGATATTGAAGGAAGAAGGGTATATACAACGGTTCGAAGTTGAATCTTGTGATCGGTAATTTGTGATTTAGATTGGTATTGTTGAGATACGTTCTTTTGCTGTGTTTAGAAGCTCTTTTAGAAGGTTCGGATTTGGGTAATACTAGTTTAAATCAATCAGAAAGAGAGAGAAAAAAAATTAAATAAGTGACTGATTCAAATTTTTAGAGAAGTTACACTAATTGAGGATCTTGCCAAGTACAGTTTTCTTTTTATTGAACAATGGGACGTCATCTGAGGAATGAGACTGCCAATTATAATGGCGATGAAGCTTCTGAATTTACAGATGAAAAAGGTATCATCCATACCACTACAAGGTCCATGAAGAGAATAAACTATGCTGAAATTGAAGAAGGTTTAGATTATTTGGATGATGATGAGAAGGAAAATATCATGGAAGAACAACAGCCTAAATTTGAAATACCTTATGGTGAAGATGCTGGTGTTGCAATTGATAGCAATACCAACGCCAATATCAATGATATAAATAATGATGATAATAATAACAATAATAATAATGTTGATAATTATGACGATGACGAAGATGATGATCAAATCCCAGTGAGAAAATCAAGAGGTACTAGGGTCGAGGTTGCTGCTGATGAACCTGTTGATACAAGGTCAAGGTCAAGAAGACGTCAAGATTTAGCTGAAGATGATGAGAGTTTCCACGAGGATGCCGTCGATAGTTTTGATGATGACGATGATGTAGAAGAAGATGATTATGCAGATGAGGATTACGCAGGTAATTCTAACAAACATAAGAATTATACACGACGCAAACAAGATACTAACTTTGTTGTACCAGATCCTGATGATGACATAGAAGCCGATGAAGATGAAGAAGAATTTTACGATTATAGTGGAAGACGCAGAACTAAAGCTAATTCTTCAAATACTAGAGCAATTCGTAGCAGCAGGAGGTTGCGTTCTGAAACTACAACTACCCCTACAAGAAACTTGAGGCGAAGAACAAGATCAGCGTTCATTTCTGAAGATGAATTCGACGCAAATGGTAAAAATAGAGAAGCAATGACCTTACAAGATGAAATTAGAGAGCTACAAGAAGATAGTCCAATAAATGAAAAAAGATCATTACGTGAAAGAACTAAACCGGTGAATTACACTATACCTCCACCTTTATTGGATGCAAACCAAGATCCCTTCTTGAGTGTCGAACAACCAATTGCAGCTTATCATCCTTCTCCTCGTAGAGGTAGAGGTGCCAATACGAATCAAAACATGGGACCAGCAAGAAGATTATTTCCAACTGGAGGGCCATTTGGTGGTAATGACGTCACTACTATCTTTGGTAGGAATACAAATTTCTATAATCAAGATAACGCTGGTAAGTTTTTGTCATTGAATGAGTCTGCGGGTACCAACAATAAAAGATTAATAGATTCTGATTCATCAGAAGATGAAATATTACCATTAGGTGCTACTCCAAAGGCAAAACCAGCTAATGCAAAGAAGAAAAAGAAGAAGCCTGAAATTGCTGATCTTGATCCACTTGGTGTAGATATGGATATAAACTTTGAAGAAGTTGGTGGTCTTGATAATTATATTGATCAATTAAAGGAAATGGTTACACTACCTCTTCTTTATCCAGAAGTATATCAAAATTTTAACATCACTCCTCCCCGTGGTGTATTATTTCATGGTCCTCCTGGTACAGGTAAAACGTTGATGGCAAGGGCTCTTGCAGCAAGTTGTTCAACTGGTAATAGAAAAATCACGTTCTTTATGAGAAAAGGTGCTGATATTTTGTCCAAATGGGTTGGTGAAGCTGAGAGACAATTGCGTTTGTTGTTTGAAGAAGCAAAGAAGCAACAGCCATCTATTATATTTTTTGATGAAATTGATGGGTTAGCACCTGTTAGAAGCTCAAAACAAGAGCAAATTCATTCAAGTATTGTTTCAACAATGTTAGCTTTAATGGATGGTATGGACAACAGAGGTCAAGTAATTGTTATTGGTGCTACAAATAGACCAGATGCAGTAGATCCTGCTCTAAGAAGACCCGGTAGATTTGATAGAGAATTCTACTTTCCATTACCTGATGTTAAAGCTCGTTCTATAATTTTGGGTATACATACTAAAAAGTGGAATCCACCACCAAATAAGAAATTAATTGATGATTTAGCTAGATTGACTAAAGGTTATGGTGGTGCAGATTTGAGATCATTATGCACAGAAGCAGCATTGATTAGTATTCAAAGGAAGTTTCCGCAAATATATAAAAGTGAACAGAAATTAATGGTGGATCCAACTAAAATACGAGTCTCATACGGTGACTTTATGCTAGCATTGGAAAAAATTGTTCCTTCTTCTGCAAGATCGACGGGTAGTGTTGCTCAGCCGTTACCTGAAGCTGTTAAACCATTGTTGGACATACAACTAGAAAAGATTAAGTTAACATTAGATAAGATATTACCTAAATCTGATTCGCAATTTGATAGATCACAGTCAATGATTCAACAATTTATTGATTACGAAGATTACGACTCTGATGATAATGATAGTCATTCTGGTATATCTGGCTTTGCAAAACATTCTTTAATAAATAAAGTTACTAATTTGCGTATTTGTCAGCCTAAACTGCTGGTGTCAGGTGAATTTGGAAATGGTCAACAGTATATTGGTTCTGCCATATTGAACATATTGGAGAAATTTAATGTTCAGAAGTTAGATCTAGCTTCCTTAGTTTCTGATAGTAGTCGAAGTATTGAGTCAGCTGTTGTTCAATCATTTATCGAAGCCCGTAAAAGACAACCATCGATTGTCTACATTCCCAATATTGATATTTGGGCCAAGTCTGTCCCTGCCAACGTTATTCTATTACTGTCGACATTGTTTAGATCTCTACAAGGAAATGAAAAGGTTTTATTATTAGGTTTAGCAGAATGTGGAGATACTGATGAGATTACGACTCAAGAATTGGCACCATTAAACTTTTCAAAGAGTATATGTAATATTGATCTACCCACTAAAGAACAGAAAGAAGCTTATTTTCATACACTTTTACCTTTGTTAAAAAATAAGCCAACATTATTTGAAGTTAAAAAGAAGAGAAGAAAGCCATTACCTGTTCTACCACCAATTGAAGGTGGTTCAGAAACATCAAACGTCGATGAAAATGGGAATATATTGTCTCCTGAGGAGGCTCTTAGAAGAAAGTTAAAAGAATACCAATATCAGGATATGAGACTTAAAAATGTATTGAAGATTAAGCTTTCAGGTTTAATGGATTTATTCAAAAATAGATATAAAAGGTTTAAGAAACCCCCTATCGATGATGCATTTTTAGTTCATTTGTTTGAACCGCAACCAGTAAATGATCCTAATTGGTTACCTGCTTATGTTAAGGATGATAATATGATCTTAGAAGTATCGACTGGTCGTAGATTCCATAATATGGATCTAGATATTGTAGAAGAACGTTTATGGAACGGTTATTATTCAGAACCTAAACAATTTTTAAAAGATATTGAATTAATTTACCATGATGCTAACACCACTGGTGATAGAGAAAGAATAATTAAAGCGTCCGAAATGTTTGCTAATGCACAAATGGGTATCGAAGATTTATCCACAAAAGAATTGATTGATGAATGTAAAGCCACTAGAAAACGTGATATACAAAGACAACAATTATTTTTAAAGGATGAACAAAAAAATTTAGCAGCACAATTAAACAATACAGAATCGACTAATGTTACTGCAGTAATAGGAGAAAGTGAGACATTTGAAAATGTTATACAGCCTCAAGATGGTAGTGAAGTTTCTAATGTTCAAAGTTTAGGTGTTGGTTCGGGTAACCAACTCCAAGCTCAGTTGCAATTAATTCCACCTAATAGTACTGCCAGTATTGCTAATGAAACGAATACATTAGAAGGCACTGTAGTCGAAAATGGAATCAATTTAACAACTCATTTTGAGCCTTCTGTAGTCCCTGACATTGAAATGAAGGACAAAAATCCAGATGAATGTGCCATCTTTGACTCAACAATTCCAAATAGTGGAGAAACAAAATCCTTCGATAAACCGATTGATGAATCACTAAATAAAACTAAAGATTCTGTCTTTAACAAAACTGAGGATTCGACTGTAAAAAGTAACTTAGAAAATACTGATGATCCAATTTTAGACGAGATGGTGGATGAAAGAGAGATAACAATAGATGAAACAGCATTTAACGAATTATTAGAACACCTGCAAAGTAAAACAAATTATGCGACAGTTTCTCAATTAGAAGAATTATACACGCAAATTGTTAATATTATTTGGCACGATCGTCTAAAGTGGGATAAATCATCCACTATTCAGAATATCAAAGATTTTATAAAGCTATAAATTAAATAGTTGAGATGTATTTCAAATACACCTTAAAAAAATGTAATATGAATTGAGATTTAGATTAGTTTATTTTATATATACTCAAGACAATTATTAGTATCAATTGTAATTAAGATATATTGGTCTATACTTTGTTCTACATATAATAAGATTAAATATTAAATTAAAAATGCACGTCTACTATTTATTATTCAAAGAAATCATCTTCTTCGTCTTCTTCCTCTTGGTGGGCATGACGAACAATAGCATCCTCTGATTTGCTATTTGGTTTATTCAAAGTAACACCAGTATTTTCTTTCTCCAGTTTCTTACCTTGTAATATTTTCTGTAATGAAACTGGCAAAGTGTTCTCCTTATATTGTTGTTCAACTAATTTTAAGAAGGCTTCTCTTCTTAATTTTGTTTGTTCCAAATTAGAATCAGCATCATGCTCACTATTTTCTTCTTCATTAACTGGGTACAATGAAATATATTTTTCAGTCTTTGGAAAATTAACAACGTAACATAAATCAATCTTGGACTTCTCTAGGTTCTTAATGTACTTTTTGTTTTCAGGTTTATCTTCAAGATCCTTGACTGCTTGCTTATATCTTCTTAATGCCTTCTTTCTTTCAAAGAATCTTACCATATGATACTTTTTAGCATTTTTTTTGATTACCTGCCTTACTTTAGCATTCTCTAATTCTAATTTCAAAGCATCTAAGGTTCTTTCCTTTTCAATTATAACGGTATCAGGTAGTGTATCTCTCTTCTTTTTTAATAATCTTTCAATATCTCTAATTTTACTTTTAATCTTATTAGCACCGGCATCAATGAAATGTGACATTTCAAGAGATGAACCTGCATTCTTTGTTCTTCTATTAGTCTTATAACCAGCCATCTTGTCTACTGTCTTTATGCCAAAAATAATTCGATATTCAGGTACCTTAGAATGCAAACTTTAATGTAGTATTGACTATATCAGTTTAAATATATATATATATACATTTCTTAAATTCTTGAATTATTTTAGCGATGAGCTTGGTGAAAAATTTCAATTTTAACAATACTCCGTAGGAAAAAAAAATAATGCTTAAAGATATAATTATATAATATAATACAAACTTGATCCATTTGATTTGGGTTTAAATCCGAATCAAAAATTAAATATTTAAATGCTTTTTATCAGTTGTTTTAAAGTTAGTTATTGTTGGTTGTTGGTGGTTTTGTAGGTAAAGATTGCGTGCTACTACCAGCAGCCAAGTCTGCGCCATTGTACATTGGACAAGATTTGTTTGTTCTAATATGGCCTACCTGGCCACATGTAGCACATCTACGTTTACGACCTTTACCACCAGGTTTGGTACCATCTGGTCCAGATTCCATTTTATCTTTGTTTTGTCTAGCAACACGCCTTTGTTGAGATTTTTCTAAGTTTGCTAATTCGTTTTGTAATAATTTCTTCTGTAATTCGATGTTTTCAATGCTATCCACTTTCAATATATCTTCTTTTAATATCGTATTTACATCCAGTTTTGCCTGAGTTCTTAATTCTTTACCCTTCAAATAGCCTTTTATAATACGTGGGTCCTTGATAATGACTGTTTGTCTTTGGATAACGCCATTTTCATCTCTCTTTTTTCTGACAATCTTCAAGACTTTCTTATCATCTCTATGAACACGGACATTTCTATTACTTTGATTGACTTCATTTGGATCATTCATTTCTTCAAATGGATTTGTGATAGTTAAACTCTTGGCATTTGTATACCATTTCTTCCTTATCTCCTCCGCATAAATCTTTTGTTGTTGTGCCACATTATAAGTGTGACCGGATGAAAAAGATGCAGTTGAGGAAGATTTCATTTCATTGCTCATTCCACCTTTTAAAAACCCACCTTTCATTGAAGTCTTCAAGAACGAAAAACCTTCGCCAATACCAGTTGGATCACCAACACCATGTATTTGAATCATGGCTCTCATTTGGGTTGCATTAATGAAATTCCTAGCTATATTCCATGGTAACAAATTCTCTTCTAGTTTAACTAACTTTTCATCAAAATTAAATAAATCATTATCTTCTTTGTAAATGATCCCACTATTCATTGATTCGACTTCAGCAACTTGTTCTGGAGTAATTAATTTCTTGGTATTTTCATTATCTAATAATGGCTCACCATCTTTTAATTTCCATAACCCTTTTTCTGTACCATCTCTCTGATATTTCATAAATTCTTTTACCTTTTGTCTACTTTGACCGTAATCTTGATCTGGAAAGTGGCGTGCAATTGGGTCTAGAGAAATAGCTTTGCTTGGAGTTTTATTCAATATACGATAAACAATCATACGAAGTCTAGTCATACGCATTGAAGTAACTTTTCTGGAATTTGGGCCTGGAATTTCATCCACAGGAAAGGTTTGACCTACTGCAAATAAATGGTTTATTGGTCTCAAAAAAAATCTATTACTTGTACCACAACCAGAGCTTCTGATAATAAGGAAATCTGTACCTGGAACATCGTGTTTGAAAACAGGCGCTCTTATCATATTATTGTATAAGGTTGGAACAATATGACCTGGCTCGACAAAACCAAAATTCCAAAATGGAGATTTATCTTGGACACCAAGAACATGAGTCTCCCCTACTGGTAATTTCGGACGTGTAGTATCTTGTTCATGCATTTTTCTATAGTAATTTATTAACTTGTTAGCCATACCAAACTTTGATAAAGCAATAGGTGTTTCTTCAGAGTATTCCATCAAGTAAACAGGTGCAGTATCACCAGTGGTCAAATCTTGGGAAGAAGCAAATGATTCTTTAACATCTTTGCCTTTATCACGTCTTCTTTTTCTTGTTTTCAACTTACTAAAAACAATATTGGTACCAGGACGTATTCTTGAACCAAAATTTGGCCTGTGAAAATGTCTTAATTGTTGTCGAGGGACATTCACTTTATAATATGGAGTTTGTAATCTGGTGGCTGGTTGAGAATGTTCTATGTTTAAGTTAGAAACAGTAGCACGAACTTTTGTTTGATGCTTTCTAATTAAAATGCTATACTGTTCGTCATTTGAAATATTGAACTTATCTAACAGAGATTTTTCATTCAATGCTAATGGAATTTGTTGTTGAGAACTATCTTCTTGTTCATCTTGTATCAACAATAAATTATTGTCATTCATATCTAGTTCAGCTACTTCTGCCTGAGGAATGTGAGCATTGATTAGGTCATCATCCTGCCAGTCCCAATCTCTAGCTGTTTCCTCGACAATATCGCTTATACCTTTAGGACGGATAGATCCTTGAATTGTAGAATCCCCAATAATGCGTTCTGGATCCCAATCATCAGTAGCTATTAGTAATTCTTCTGATAATGTATAAGTTTCATGATCTTGCTTTTCCTCTTTATGTTTTTCTGGATATAATTCATCGATACTTACATTTATAATACCCTTTCTAGCTGCCTTTTGAGGCATCATAACCGATGATAATCTTGAAACTAAAGAATTCTGCCATATGCTATCTGAACTTTTGAAAATTCTTCTTTGGTCTGTTTGTACTTGAAATTTTAGATTCAAAGGTATTAATGGTTTTAAAACTCTATTTGCCAATAATAATTCTCTTTGCCAATGATATTGACTTCTTTTACGGTATAGTAACTTGTTCCATCTCAGGGTTTTACCCTTTTCAAACTCCGGGAAATAACTTTTCAGAAGTTGTTTTTCTTCTTTTGCCAACTTCTCAGCTTCTATTTTACTTTGCTGTTGTTCTCTTTCCTTTTGGACTTCATCTTCCATAAACGATCCATAAGGCTGGTTTTGATCCATGTAGCCTACATTTGAATTATCAATTTCCATGAATAAAGCATTATTTCCACCTTGGAATCCATCAGTAGATATATTGTGTTCTAACATATCTGTTTCTTCTTGAGGTAAAACATCTAAAAATTCTTCATTTCCTGAAGTTTCAAAAAACGCATCTCTTATCTCATTATTATTTCCAGTAAAATCTGCATCCCTAGTAGAATCCAAACCTATACTATTAATCTGATTAAAATCAGCAGGTTCTTCTTCTGGCAACTCTTCATCAGCTAATTCATCTTCATCTTCAAAATCAACAGCATCGGGTAAATGCTCAGTAGCACCTTCATGAACCCCTCCAATATACGAACCAATTTCTAAAGAACCAAAATCACCTTCAAAGATAGCATCATATGCCTGTTCTTCATTAGTTAAGTCTTTAGCTGATGTCTGAGGAGATGTGCCCTTTGGTTTACTCTTCTTCGATTTTTTACCCTTTTCAACCTTGGAAGACATCCTGAAAAAGAGTTTATATATAAAAACTCTTTAAATTATTCAAGAAGCCCTTTGGAATAGACTTAGTTCACTGACCTATTCCTTGTATTTAATTGATTTATTGTATTTAAAAGTCAACTTATAACGATGCTATCCATTTTTAAAGCTTTAATAATAATAATTTTAAATAACGATATTGATATTGAAAACACACCTCGTTCATTGTGACAATAACACAGGCGTAACATTAACCACCATGAACTAGAGCAGTCATCCAAGGTACGAATGAACTAGAGTAATCAAAATTCTTCATGATTGGTTTCATGGTAGACTATAAAAACGGTAGAATAATTCTATTTAAATGTATCTGGTTTGTCTTTAGAATGCTGGTAAATTTATAGAATTTTTAAATGCTAAAATTATATACTGTGAGGAAATCTATCTAAATTAGTTGCTAGAGACCTCACTCCGACTTTGATGTCAAATCTTGCTTTAGTACCATGCTTGCTACACCGTCTCTTGCATTGCTGACTGCATCTTGGATTTCTCCATCTCTTTTTTGTTTTTCACTGTTTTTATCTTCCTTGTTTAATTTGTTGAGTTCTTGCATAATCTTATTCCATTCTCTTGTATCACCGCTACCTGATAACATTAATATTAAAGTTCCATTTGGAGAAGCATTGTATATCTTCTTAAATCCTTCACCAACAGTTTTCATAGCCGCTTCTTCAGTAGTGATTTCGACGTTTCTACCAATTGATGGCTTTGCATATTCACGAGCAAATTCTAGTCCTCTTAACCTTCCTACCAAGATATCGTAATCATCGACATTCTTTACTACATTATCGAATATTTCATCATCTGTAGAGCATCGTATAGTCATTTCTAAATCATCGGTTTTAGTTGCATGTTGTTTTGGAGCAGAATCTATCAATGTCAATGATCTAGTACCGATTTTAGCTAACCTGTGAAATAAATTTTCTGTATTTATAGCAGCTCCAAATAACAAACCATTAACAATCTTCATTTTTGTTAATTCTAAGCATGCTTTAGCATCTTCTATAGAGTCGTGGCCAGCTGCGTCATTACATTGAATGTCTCTGTTCAGGTATTCAGATGTTAAATAACGTAATGATGGCTTGAATGGTGGCCCTGCTTTATGGTCAAAAATCAATGCTGTATCGACAATCTTTGGATGTCTTAACTTCAAAACAGAAAGATCGCTTTGTAATGAATGGCCGATTAAAACGTCTTCTGTACTAATCATTCCAAGGATATCGTTCTGAACATCCTTCAATGTGGTCGTTACATCTGCCAATTTCTCTTCTGTGATTCCACTATATTTGGTTAGGTAATCGATAATTGGTACATCAGGTTTAACTAATTTATCATATATGACCTCGCCATCAAAGTTAACAATACTAATTCTAGTTAGGACTAATCCATCCTCTGACATACACATTTCACAATCCAATGCAAATATATGTGAACCATCATGATCAAAAGATTTAGTATCAACCCATCTTGGATCATCTTCTTTAACGCGTAAATCTGTTAATTCTTTTTTCATAGCATCAGTAATACCGGCAGTTTCAAAGTGAATTGGATAATCACTATCTATTAAACCATTTATATCCATCAATATATCATTAATAGTTATCTTTTTCTTAGATAGTTCAGCCTTTCTATCTTCTTTTTCCTTTTTAGTTAATCCAACATTGACAAAAGAATTGTATGCAGAAAATAATGAAATTCTTGAACCTGGAGCAGAAACTGGGAAGTTCAAAAGCTGATCTTCAAATTCGGCATCCTTCAATACATCCAGGTTTCCATTTTGTAGAGTTGTATAATTTTCATGGAATGAAGCACCACTTGGTAAATTATAATCAGATTGCAATAACCCAGGAACAAATAAAACAATCATTTTTTTAATCCCTGTTCTATTATTGACTTGGATCCATTTTGGGGAATTGTTTGTTGAGTTTAATAAGTATAGTGTAAAATCTCTCAAATCTTTAATTGAAATCCTTCTTTCTAATGATTTTTCTTGAATCTGTAGAGTGACAGCTTTGTTATTCTTCTTCTTCTTCCTAATAGTATCATCACCAGTCTCAGCGACACTCTTGGTTGTCTTCAGCAATGGCCCACCTGCACTAGATCTTCTTCTCTTGGAACGATTGCTATTTAAATCCATTTCTGTCAATGAATCATCCAGTAAGACATCTTCCTGAGTTACAGCCTCTGTGGTGGTAGATAATTTTTCAGCGACAGTAACCTCATCACCATTAGATTTCAATTCATCTTGAACTTTTTCACTAGAAGAAATCTCCATATTAAACACTCAGAAACTGATATTATTATAGCAATTTTTTTTGTTAACTGCAATTATTTATATTTTTATTTTATTTCAATCTAGCCTAACCAAAATTTGTCTTCTTTTTTTATTTTATAGTTCTTAATCAGAATTTATCCTAAAAATATAAACCAAAAACAACTGTACTAGCAATCCCAATAAAATAATAATCCTGATGTGCTTCCTGAGAATCAATCGACCTTACTTGACCTCTTCATTGTTCATCATTAACTTATCTTGCTTGTCTTAATATTTAAAGCCTTAGAAGGCCCATCGTGGTACAAAAATTTTTTTTTCATTATATATAGAGTATCACGTGATATATAAGTATACCTCATGTCACGTGTTGTTCGATGTATGCCCTGTTTACTACTAATAAGAAGTACTGTTCATTATGATATTCATTAAAGTTGAATGGTTAGCAGTTTTGGTCAATTGAACATTGAGTATATTTGGGTGATACCTCATTATGATATTCTCTTTCAATATGCATTCATTTCCATTCTTTTTCTCGACGTTTGCTTCCTCAATAAATGCTGGATACATCTCATCTACAAAACAATTAACATACTTGGACTAAGGAAATAGGGAAAAGCTGTAAGAAAAAGTATTTACTATTAACTATATACAATGTCTATTATTATTTTTGTTTCCTTTAGCTTAAGGTAATAGTGATTATGTTGTTTTTTCTTTTTGTTCTTCCTCGTCCAATTCTTTTTCCAATAGATCGAGATTCTCTTGGATATTCCATAGTTCGCTATATAAGGATTCCTTTTTAGCTATTAGTTGTCTATGAGTACCTTCTTCTTCGACTTGACCGTCTTTCAAGACAATAATCTTGTCAGCGTCAGCAATTGTTCTTAATCTATGGGCAATGTAGACGCTAGTACGGGATGAACCGTCAAAGTTTTCCTTTATTGTTCTTAAAAGTGATTGTTCTGTGTGGGTATCTAAAGCACTTGTCGCTTCATCAAAAAACATTATTCCAGAATTTTTTAATAATACCCTGGCAATTGCTAATCTTTGCTTTTCTCCACCACTAATCATCAGTCCTCTTTCTCCTACTATGGTTTCACGACCTTTTGGTAATTTCTTGATTAATGGTGCTAATTGTGCTTTTTCAATAGCCTGTAAAATTTCATTATCAGTAGCCTCTATACGCCCAAATTTTACATTTTCCCATATTGTGTCATTGAATAATGGAGTATCTTGTGGGACCACACCAATGACTTTCCTTAAAGAAGCTAGATCAATTTCTTTAATATCAGTACCGTTTAACAGAATTCTACCTTCCTCTGGATCATAAAATCTAAATACTAGCTTCAAAATGGTGGACTTACCACTACCAGATGGACCTACAACTGCAGTTTTCCAACCTGCTGGAATAGTGAAACTTGCATTCTTTAAAATCTTCCTCTCCTTATCATAACCGAAGGTTACGTTCTCGAATTTAATCTCGAAAGGAGTTAACTCATTTGGTAACATTAGAGGTCTATGCACATTTTGGATTTTTATTTCGTTCTTCCTTAATTTGAACAATGACTCCATATCAATCAGGGACTGTTTAAGTTCACGGTAGACACTACCTAAGAAATTTAATGGCACAGAAAGTTGGAATACTAACTGATTGATTAGAACTAAGTCACCAACAGTTAAGTTTCCACCAATTACACCGGTACAACCTAAGTACATGATTGCTGTTAATGCAGATGTGAATATTAAATTTTGACCACTGTTCAAAAATGCTAACGACTGTGCAACTTTAACTTGAGAATTTCTATAATCAACCAAAGAAGAATAGTATTTATTGGCCAAATATTGTTCATTATTGAAGTATTTTACAGCTTCAAAGTTTATTAAAGAATCTAGGGCAATACTAGCACCTTTGTTATCTGCTCTATTAGCGGCACGTCTAAATTCTGTTCTCCATGCAGTAGTTCTAATTGTGAAAATTGCATATAACAACATTGTTGTAAAAGTAATACCTGCAAATGAAGCACCAAACTGATACGTAAGAATACCGCAAACCATTGATATTTCAAAAGTTATCGGGATTATATGAAATATCATTGCACCAAGAACATAAGATATACCCTTTGTACCCCTGTCCATTGCTCTTGTAAGACCACCGGTTTGTCTACTTAAATGCCAACCTAAATCTAGCTTCATTAAATGCTTAAAGGTCTGTAAAGATATATTCATGATGGCGCTTTGAGCAACTTTTGCAAATACTGCATTTCTTAATTCTCCAAATAAAACAGCACCAAATCTAGACACACCATATGTAATTATTGTTAATCCAATAGCTGCAGGAAGAGCAACAGTTGGATCAGACCATTCTACATTCATGGAATCGATAATCTGTTTAAAATAAAAGGGCACCTGAATATTTAATACTTTAGCACCAATTAATAGCATTAAAGCTAAAATTACTCTAATTTTAACCTTATTATCACCTTTGGGCCATATATACTTTAAAAGATCTTTCATAATTTTCAATTCTGATATGGTTGGAGCTTTTGGTCCTGATTGTTTCGATACTTTGGCAGCAGTCTGCTCTTTAATAGTGTTATTATTGACCTTCAGATTAGTTTTAGCCGGATCAGCTTTTAATGAAGCTGATGTTAGAGAAATCGGTTTCTTGTCAACATCTTTAGACTGTTCTACCAAACGACTATTATAAACCCTCCAATTTAAAGTTCTTGTTGATGATAATGAAGCAATTCTTACCACAACTGGGCTCCTTAAAGAAGAAGAACATTGGTTAACCAGTATTCTTGAACTACTGAGCCCACGAAGCATCCTACGTTTCTAATCAAACTAAACAAATAAAAGAGTAATTGTGGTGAAATAAACCGATCTGAAACAACTAGTATTCCAATTCAGTATCCTATCCAGTGTCCTATCCAGTGTCCTCGTTAACCTATTATCTCGATATATATATTTCATAACCTCTTCTCTTACTTATAGATGGATTTTTATATTCGATAGTTACATAATTTTTCAGTAACCATAATCAATTACATTGTTAAAAGGTAATCGACAGCCAATGGAAGTGGATTTAAAGATGATTCATTCCAACTCAACCCTTGATCGGTTCTGATTCTATTGATTCTTGAGAATCCAATCACACTATTTTTGTTTTGGTATTGATTCTTTTCTTAAGAGGCAGTGAACATTTCGTTCTACTTAAGTTAAATGGTTCATTAATTTATACAACTTATACGCAATGGAATAATAAAAAATTTGGATATTTAAAATAGATTAAAAACATAATAAGAAGGTATGTGTATGGACATTATTTGATTGATTCTTTTTTCAGTCCTTTCTCTGCATAATTTGACTAATTACTGGGCTATTTTTGATTTTGTTTCCTTTCAGATAAAGCCTTAATTTCTGCTTCAGATGCAACAATTACTTTATTACTAGTCTCAATCTTACCTGAAAGATATTCAAATCTGCCCCTGAATAGTTTAGGATCTCCAGATTTGCCTAATGGGCGTAATTCGTCTTCCCACTTCTTGATTCTACCTGTTTCGAATGTTATCACTTTTAATAGGTATCTAGTTCTTAAAATAGTAGATAATTCTTGACTGTTTACTAAGTAATAGAATGCAGCTTTGTAAAGAGGTTTAGCTGGACGTATTTTGTCTAGTACACCTCTATTTCTCGATACTGTTATTAATCCACTGTTTTCTAGTTCAACGATACCTAGTTCTGGTGCGGCTTTAAATAATGGCTTGAAAACTATATCATCATAAGAAACAACTGACTTTGCACTTAATAATTCTATCAGTTCCCAGGCTTGAGCACTCTTAATACCATCTACTTTATCGCTTAAAAATATTTGTGTTATTTGTTCTGAAGCTTGTTCGATCATTTTGTCTAATGCTTCTGTAGGTTGTTCTCCAGATTTGACTCTTCTAACAAATGCTTGAAGGTCTAACATTCTACCACCCAATGGTTCTAGAGCATCATCTATTTGGTCAGTAATCTTTGATTTTTCAGCTTCGATATTTTCCGTAATTTTAATGTCTTCTTTAGATTTCTGTTTACTGTCAACAAAACTCTGCAGTTGTGATAACACATATTTACGAGAGTTTTCCTTAGAAGCATCCGATAACACTAATGTTTTGAAAACTTGATTTGGTAGGGATTCTGATAACTGTTGATTTGAGGAAACGGTTTCTGTTAAGAAGATAACATGGGCCACATTCATCTGAACTAACATTGAAGCCCAATCTGCCAACTCTTTGTAAATGAAGCCATTAATTTCAGATTTACCCTCATATCTATCTATGACAATAATAGGTTTAGCCTCTGGGTGTTGTTGCAAATAATCTTCTTCTTTGACATTTACATCTTCACCCCCATCAACTATAACAGATTTGTATCCCTTCAGCGCTATTCTTCTGATGGATGTTAATGCGGTTGTTAACATAGTTCTGAATTGAGCTTCTTTGGTCTCTGACAAACCACTTTTTTGACCTGTTAAACCCTGAACCATTAAATCGATAACGCTGGTTACAGAGTTAATCCATGGAAATATTGGGAAATAACCTAATTGACTTGCTGCATTTCTTAAAAACTTGGCATCAGTTCTTGACTTAATTAATTTGTCACAATCTAAGTATAAAACATTTGTTCTATCACCAACAGTATGTTGCATAATCAACTCGTTCTTACCAGAGCCTCTTGGACCTCTAACGACAACAAAAGTATTGTTATTTTCTTGTAGCCACATCTTCAAGTCATTAACTTTCTCAATACGCTCCTCCCATAGATGCTTTTCAGCAAATGCATTTTCATTAACACCCCAGTAATTTCTGAAAGAAGTGACAGTTGAATTAGTAAAATTTCTAATTTGTCTAATCCAGTAATTGTCCCAAGATAAAGAATATATATGTGTAATTTTTTGTTCAATGGAAAATTCTCTAATTGGGTCAAAGATAAGCACGGCTATGATTGACAATACAGCAAGCATGACTGGGATAGCAATTCTAGTATGATTGACAAAAAAGTTACTAATAACAAAATTCCTGGCCTCTTGTTGATATTGAATATGTAAAACTGTATTGTGAATTTCAATCCCAGATACACAATTTTTGGCACAAATGGCACCTTTCAATGATTTGTACCTGACAGAAGCATTTTTGACAGAATCTGAAGCTGGTACAATGTCTATAATGGTACCATAACGTCTGAATAGAGAATATATTTCTTCTTCTGTGAGGGGAGGACCTTGGAACAATACTTTAATAGTATTTGTTGGTAGTCTTCTCAAATCTTCAATCCAAGGGAAACCTTTGACTGGGAAAGCAGAGGCTCTGGTGAAAAATGAAAATATAGATTTAGAAGATTCTTCAGCAGTATTTTTTTGAATTATTGCATTAACTTCTGCTTTGGTATACTTTGAAGGAACCAAAAAAGTGGCAAAAACACCACCATCACGTTTTACAGGAATAGTTGACCTTAATTCCAGCCCATGTATAGGATTCGAAGGAGGAGAGGCAAATTCAGTGATCTTATCCCTGACTGCCTCCCTTGACTGATTCACCAACAATAAATTATACCATTGAGCAGGATTCCAAAGAGAAGTATCTCTCGGATAAACATTATCAAAATATACTAAAGTCTCTTGTTCAGTTTTATGAATGATACCGGTATCAGTAGCAGTATTAGATTCACCAGCCTGCTGATCCTTCTCCTGGATCTCACTTGTTATAAACCTCTTCCCAACATTCCAAATAAATTTGCCATTTGATAAACTAGATCTAGATCCAATTGCCCTTAAAGCCGTTAGAGCAGCACTACCTCCACCAGAGGTCAATAAGCCACTACGATACATCAACAAAATGGCAACCAATAGATGACAATTGTGGCACCCTCAGCAATATAGAAGGTAAAGTATAAGTATGAATACATCCTATTTAAACATGATTATTGTTGTTGTTGTAATCTTAGGTTTTATTTAAGAAGGAGCTCATCGAATTATATTTCAGTTATAGAAAAATAGCCGGGTAATCTTTTGCTAAATAGGGCCTAACCAAGTGTCAGTAATTTGAAGAGTTGCAAATCTTGATGAGAAGTGTGATGAGGAGATATATGAGTACATCTTTAGGATATTTATTGGCTATTGTATTAGAATGATACTAGTCTCGAATAAGATCAGTTAATTTACAATGAATTGATTGAATGGAGGAGGAAAAGAAAAAAGAGGAACTTTTAATGTACGTCAGAAGCTTGGAATATAGAGTTTAAGTTCGTTTGGTTTACACTATCATCTATTGGCATTGTTATCAGTAGTTTTATAACCATAGATGGTAGTCAAAAATTCTGAGTCTTTCCTTAAGGAGTTTGTCTGTGTGCGTGTCATTATATTACCATGGTAATCTTACAACCAAATGGTGATCACGTGCTAACGTCCGGGTAATATTCATATATTGCATTTAAAGGGATGGGAAAGAAAAGGAAAGGGACCTATAAAATAAAGATTATAATCAGAAACAATAAAAGATAAAAGATTGGAATAAAAGTCTTAGATATATGACATTCCAAGGTAATTAAGCATTGATTATCGATTGTACCTTGTGCTTGAGTTGCTAATTGGTGTTTTTAATTGGGTGAAAAATCGATATTTCTGAAGAATATCGCTTCTTTATATGGTTATTTAAAGTCAAATATGGATACGAATGAAGAAATACCAGGTTTAATTACTGAAACCCCTGTGATTGAGAAAGAGATTGGTGATATTTTGGTAGATATTAATGATGAAAATGTTGAGACTTTGGTGGAAGGATCTTTCACTTGGCAAATTGAAAAATGGGATAGTATGACGAATGATAAATATATTTCTCCAAGGGTTAAAATTGGTGATTTTGAATGGAATTTATTATTGTTTCCTCAAGGTAATCATAATAAAAGTTTGGCGGTATATTTGGAACCTCATCCAGAGGAGAAGAAAAATGATATTAGTTCAGAATTGGAGCCTGTAGATCCCGATTGGTATTGTTGTGCTCAGTTCGCTGTGATTCTTTCTAAACCTGATAATGATCAAGAGGTGAACCTATGTAACAGATCTCATCATAGGTTCAATGCAGCTGATACTGATTGGGGGTTTGCTAACTTTATTGATATCTATGCTCTTAAAAATCAAGTTAGGGGACGTCCTTCAGGCTTTATTAACGAAGGAAAAGTTAATTTTACTGTATATGTTAGAATTTTAAAGGATTCGACTGGTGTATTATGGCACAATTTTATAAATTATGATTCAAAAAAAGTTACAGGCTATGTTGGTTTTAGAAATCAGGGTGCTACATGCTATTTAAATTCTTTACTACAATCTTACTTTTTCACTAAATATTTCAGAAAATTAGTTTATGGTATTCCAACTAATGGTGAAAATCCAAATGATAGTGTTCCTTTGGCTTTACAACGAGCATTTTATCAGCTACAAGTCTCAAAGTTTCCCTTGGATACATTAGAACTTACTAGATCTTTTGGCTGGGATACTGCGGATGCATTTACTCAACATGACGTACAAGAATTAAATAGAATTTTAATGGATAGATTAGAAAATAGAATGAAGGGTACTAATGTAGAGGGTAAATTAAATGAAATATTTGTGGGGAAAATGAAAAGTTATATTAGATGTAAAAATGTCGATTATGAATCTTCTAGGGTTGAAGATTTCTGGGATATTCAATTAAACGTTAAAAATTTCAAAAGTCTACAAGAGTCATTTGAAAATTATATTGAAGTAGAATTGATGAATGGAGAAAACCAATATGCAGCACCTGATTTTGGTCTTCAAGATGCATATAAGGGTGTCGTGTTTGAATCTTTTCCAGCGGTGTTGCATTTGCAACTAAAAAGATTCGAATATGATTTTAATTATGATCAACTGATTAAAGTCAACGATAGGTATGAGTTTCCTGATAAGATTGATCTGGCTCCATATATGGATAAGGAACTCTTAAAAAAAACCCCAGGACCCAAAAATTATAAACTTCATGGTGTTTTAGTCCATACAGGCGATATTTCTACTGGTCACTACTATGCAATGATTAAACCAACTTTAGAAGACCAATGGTATAGATTTGATGATGAAAAAGTCTGGAAGGTTGACAAGAAACAAGTTTTCGATGAGAATTTTGGTTTGGATAGGTTACCAGATTCTAAGCTTCGTAGTATGACAAGAGAAGAATATCAAAGCTATTTAATAACCCGTCATACAAATGCTTATATGTTAGTTTATATTTGTGAAGGTATGGAAGAGACTACATTACAAAATGTTGATGAACTGGATGTACCTGAGCATGTCGTTAAAAGTATCAAAAAAGAAAATGAAGAACGTGAAGTTAGAGAAAAGGAGTTGAAAGAGGCACATCTATATGTTAACATTAGGGCACACTCAATTCAAAATTTTATACATTATCAAGGATTTGATATCTCTCCAAATGCAGAGTCTAATCTGTACAATGAAGAATTGTGTCCAGAGGAGAGTAGGGCGGTTACCTTAAGGGTACCTAGAAACACATATCTCAAAGATTTATATAAAAATATTAACGAAACACTAGGGATTCCTCACGGTAAAAATGTGAGGTTTTGGAAAATGGATTATCGCAAAAATGGCAGTTTGCGCTTAGAAACACCAGTGACTTCAAACCTTGACTCAATGACATTAGAAGAGGCTACGAATTCTAAAAGAGATCAAATTATACCACCTATGGATATATTTGTTGAGGAACCATATTTGGATTTAAATTTCATTGCCAAGTTAAAAGAGAAGAATCTAATTGGTACTTGTGTTTTGGATGATGAACTAATAAATAAATTGAGAACCTCGGTGTCTAAGTTAATTCCTCAAGAGGAACTCCCTGTTATTTTTGATCCTAAGGAGTATGACCTTCTATTTATTAAGGTATTTAATAGATTTGAACAAACTTTGATTGGTTTCGGAAATGTTGCTGTCAAAAAGCAGGATAAGGTTTCAAAATTATCGAATGTTGTTTCTTCAGTTTTAAATTTATCTTCCCCAGTAAATTTCTACGAGGAGCTAAATCCTGGAGAGGTATATGTAATCCCAAATGAGAAACAAGTATATGCAGCAGAATTAACAACCGGAGATATTTTGACCTTTGAAGTTCCAACCGAAAATAATCCAGAGAAATTTCCAAGTTACGACACTATACCAGAATTCTATCATTACCTGAGGTATAGGGTGAAGCTGGTTTTTACAAAATCTAAAAATTCTACAGAAGAATATGTTTTAGAGAACTCTAGTCCTGACAAGTTTGAATTTTGGGTTTCGACATATATATCTTACAACAATCTAGCCAACATTGTGTCTAAATATACAAATGTTAATCCTGATTACTTGACTTTAGTGGCAGTTTATCCAAATGCCAGATATTCATTGAAAACAGGATGTATACTAAAAGACTATTTGATTAGAGATTACAATTGTGAGTTGATTCCGCCATTTGAATATGAAGTTCTATCTCTTCCATTGAAGGAATTAGAGCACCTAAAGTCTATTAAATTATATTGGCTAAAAGATAGCTACGTGCACTATCAAATATATGAATTCAAAGTTCCAAGGACATGTATAGTAAGTGACTTTTTGGAAAAAATCAAGAATAAAATTGGTTTTTCTGAAAAGGAGAAGGAGAATATTTTACTTTGGACAAACAGTAACTTCCAGTTTGAAAGTGTGCTATTTGAAGATAATACATTAGATGAGGTTGGAAAATCTCAAATTCTTTTTGGTAGAGTTTTACCAGAAGAACTGAAATTGATAAAGGAGCTTGATGATTTAGAAAATGTCAATGAAAGTGAAAATGATATCTCTATGGTCCAAAACAACAATTCAGGAGAAGTGTTAGATAAAAATACTGAAATATCGAGAGGACGTTTGGTGATAATAATGCAATATTTCAAAGATCTGGATCATAGACATGGGATTTCATTCTTATTTAACTTAATCCCTGGGGAAAACCTTGCTGAAACCAAGGCTCGTTTGCATGAAAGATTCGGTTTAGGTCAAAAAGAATTTTCAAAAATTAAATTGAATCTGTTATTACGTAGTAAAGGTAACAAATCATTGATGTCACTACAAGATTATTCATCGGAGGAAGAAACCAAACTTGTTCTTTATGATGTTATGGGCCATTTAGATTGCATTTATATGGACCATCCTGATAGATTACGGTCGCAAACAACACATGACAGACCTATGATGATTAAGAATTGATCATATTCACATTTATCCTAAAACATTAAACCTTTTGATATCTTCTCTTATTATTTTTTTACTTGCATTTACCATTTTGAATTTGCACGATTGAGAAAGGATCTATTTTTAAAATCATTACTATAATATATATATATATGTATAACTGCATACCAAGATATGTTAGTATATTCAAGTAGTATATAAAGCAATAAAAGGTGAGGAAACACCGCAAGAGTCGTATACACTCATCCCTAATATGGGGTTTGACATAATGGATTAAACCCAGGATATATCGTTCCGCCACTTCATATGATTTACTATCAATTTAATGTTATTTAAATTATATTAACCGTATATATATATATGCCTATCCTAGTGTACATTTCATAATTTAATTCTTACTTATATTGTTATTTGTGTATGGGTATGTTTTGTTCATATCTATCTATTATTCTGATGAATAAATACCCCAATATTGTTCAACACCATATTGTCCTGGAGATTTCCAATAATCATTGTAAGCAGTGAATAATAATGTTTGGGAACCACATTTTTCTTTTATGGCAGCAATAGCAGTTTCTTGGTTTGCTTTTGAAGGGATGGCTGCACCATAAGTGTCACCTTTAGAAGGCCAACCTGACTCAGTAATTAAAACATTTTTCGAACTACCACATGCCTTATAAACATTGTCAATTTGAGTAGCCAACCAAGTACCGGCATCAGCAGCAGCTGTGTTATAATCAAAATATGCATGGGCGTTCACTGCAATATAATCTGAGTAATTGCATAGATCTGGATTATTAATAACTGCAACAAATGTATCGACTGATACAACAGGACCAGTATAACCGGCAGATGTTAATGCTGAACGACCGGTATCAATATATTGCTTGATTTGAGAAGGAGTAGCTTCGCCTGCGTTAACAAGCTCATTACCAATCGAAACTGTATAAATATCATCCCAAGAACCATAGGAAGATACTGCGGCTTGGATTGTTTCAACACCAGCCTGAATTTGATCCATGTAATATATCCCCAAAAATAATTTCTGACTGGAAGCCTTAGCTTGAAGAAGATTAGCAACTTGATCACAGTCGACACCATAAATTCTAATGACATCGTAATTCGACAAGATTGATAGATCAGATTTGATTTCAGACAAAGACTTACAACCACCACTGTTTGAGTAAGGTGAATAACTTATACCTTTTGCTCCAGCATCTGAAACTGAAGATGAAGCTGAAGAGCTTGAAGCAGGAGATGTTGAGGTAACTACAGCGCTTGTTGGAGTGGTAGATGTGGTTGTGGAATCAATAATAGCAGCGGCAGCACTAATGGAATTGGCTGTTGTTGTAATGCTAACTGGTATTTCTGTATTAGTACTAGATGTAATTTCTTGTTGTAAAGTAGTAGTAGTTCTTTGATTATTGCCAGCTTCTAAGCCAAATTGACCATTTAAAAGTACGGCTTGACTAGTAGAAGTAGCTTCTTCTTCACCAACTGTAACATATACGACTTTTGTCACAATATCTCTCTTATCTTTGTGTTCGTGAAGGTATTTTGGATTTGTTGGAAGAGCCAACACTACGCTCAGTAATGGAACTAGTCTCACCAAATTGGAAACACGCATTTTATTAAATTTTGTCTTCCTGATGTATTGGTGGATAACGTTGATGGTACCTTAGCTTCTCTTAAAAAAACATTTATAATAAGATTTGGGAATTGTTCAAACTGTTTGGATCATACTTCTGTCAATTATATATACATTTTATTAATGAATAACCTGATCAGAATTTTTACTTCTTGGATTATGACGAAAATAAGAATGTTTGGAGACATCAACTATTTGAAATATGACAGTAATAATTCCAACACGAAAGCATGTTCACCATTAAGATTCATCACAGTCCCTTGTTCTACGTCTAAGCGAAATAAGTATAAATCAAACACCTCCCTTACAATGATATATGTATCTATCTAATACAGTAAAAAATCTACATTCATAAACGCGATTGTGTAGATTCTGTATATTTACAAAGTAGAAGATTTCAATAACGCAAGGCAAAGGTAAAAATTATACCCAAATTTCGTGGATCAGAGTAGCGTCTATCCGCTAGTTCAACTCTTGCGCCATATCGGTTTCTCCTTGGCGTCTATGCCCAGTAAAACGCTTCTGAAACATCAGGCTAAACTAAACACTCAGCCGAACTCACATGAAACAAGTATAAAGGATTAAGAATATCTCCAGAAGATCGAATGAAGAATCAGATAATAGCACTAGTGAACTGATTTATAGTTTAATATTACATGCAGCACAACATGATGTGACCAATTATAGTAAAAAAAAATTATTCACCAGTATACCGATTTCAAATGCAGTATAAAAGTAATATGGCTTTTTTGCTTCTTTGGTATTTTTGCCTATTATTGTATATTCTGCTTCTACTTGATCCTGCAATTAGTCAAAAAAAATAGTTTAGAAGGTACATTTGAACACATACTTCTACGAAACTTCATTTGACAAGACAGCCGCTATGCACCCACGAATAATTTATGCATACTTTTCGAGACTCGAAAAGCAAAAATGGCTTGGCAAACTTGGTTCATGAAGAAATTTCCTGATATAGTTAAAATTCTTGATTCTTCTTTGCACGAGAACTCATTAACACTCTAATATTTTACCGTAGTAGATATCGTCTCGACTATTACTGAATCGGGTAGTTCTTCAATATCTCGAGCTTTTGTGTCCTCTAAGAAAATTTCAGATCAATAGTACATAAATCTCCTATTTGGGAAATTTAAAAAAATTGAGAGTTCGAATAGGCTTACTGAATTAGGCTTAAAGAATTCATTATATGAAATAGGCAAAAGTTGTACTTATTCCATTTAAAATATGGACAAATTTCGTGTAAGTCAAGTAGATCAAGTTAAGACTAATAGACTGTCTTTATATTCAATGTGGATATAAAAAATCCCGGGAATATAAAGAATGGCTATGCGATTTTTCATATAAACAACAGTTAAACAAAGATAAAAATTAAAGTTCTTGAACTAGGCATGCTTGAAATATAAGTGGCATAAACTTTGAATTTGTTTACAAGAATTATATCTTCTTTTGTTTATCGTTTACTTTGGTAGTGCTTGGTTTGAACTTAATTTGGAGGCACGGCACTAATTGTTTAACAATTAATCTTCAATTATATTCAATTCTCAATTTTTTGTTAGCTCCTTCGTTTGGGTTTGAAATATTAAATCACACCTTGACACCGGCGATTTCGCAATGAAAATGATCATATGTCCATTATTTGGGTAAATTGAGTGTTATTCCGCACCAATTACCTTATAAGCATCTGAGAAACATATTTCTCAAGCTAATTGATCCCTTAAATTATTGACCTCGAAGCTGTACAGTAAAAGCAGCATCGACTATTTACATAAATCATTATAATTTACCTTCAATGAGGTGGCTTAGGGAAAGGAAGGAATTGAATTGTAAAATAGAAAAATATTGTTTGGAAGTAAATATCTAATGTATTTTTAAAAGTTTAAAGCATCGCCTGTAAAACCTTGATAAGATAAGTTTCATCCATTTCAATAAAATTATTGGCAATTCAAAAACAATTGATGAATAGCTCGATTAACACACCTTTAAGAAAGCTTTAAATAATCAATTTCTATTTTTATATATTCCTAGTACTTAATTGATATTTCTATATATTACATTACTATGAAAACCAGGTTTGAATTGTCTGCATGATATCGCTTGGGTATTTTTGTAACATTGACATCGCTTCATTTTGAGGTAGCGTTCCTAATAGTTTCTTGACAGATTCAACTACGACGTTTGCATCCTTTCCAGATAAAGATTTATGGTGTAAAGCTTGGATAACATAATCAACACAAGCAGGGATTTTCGATGGGTCACAAACAGCTGGTGAATTACTTTCTATCAAATGGCTTAAAAATCTGTAATTGAAAGCAGCAGCATCTTCATCTACAACAGTTGGCAATAACTTTAACCAATTTTCAATACAAGCATCCATGTTTGGGATATTGGCACCATAAGATGATAAAATTTTAGCAATGGCAGCACTAGCGTTTTCAGTTGCAGTTTCATTTTCTTCGGACTTTGCTTCAGGTATAGATGCAATTTGGAACAAAGTCGCTAAAGATGTTGTAGATAGATCAGCATAAACGGTAGATGCATATTGGGCACAAATACCAACAACGTATGAAGCAGCTTGACGTAAAGTTGGGTCTGGTGATAATAATAGACCTGTAACAGATTTGTCAAATCCTTCTTTAAATGGTGCGCTCTGTTCTCCAGTGTATTGGACCATATCCGCTATAGAAGTTAATGCAAAAATTTGTATAATAGATTCGTCATCACGCAAATATGTTGAAATCAATGGCCAGAGAGTTTGGAATTGATTGATGAATTTACCACTCGAGCAGTTAAAAACGGCTGCAATAGATTTGTTGATATCATCCAACAAGCTTTCGTCTGTAAAATCATCATAATCATCATCTGCATCTTCATTATACTCATCGTCTTCACCATGTCTATCCTTTATACGTTCATAAGTATCGGTCAAGTTAGCGCTAACACCATTTGCATATTCTCTCATTAAATCATCATTTAGACAGCCCTTACCCATAATAGCAATACCATCGACAAGTGCAGAATGGTAAATTTCAGTGATTTCTGGCATAGGCTCTGAAATAATGCCTGATATCAACTTTGAAGACGCCAAGTGCCATAGCTTAATAACTTCTTCGTTTTGTAATCCAACAGCAGCTACCAGACATGACAGTAGAGCAGGCACAAGATTTGCACCAGTTGCACGGACACCGTCATGTAAGTAGAAATCTATTGAAGGAATGGCAATTTCAGTCATAATATCTTCAACATATGGAGCGAAATTGTTTCTTAGAACAGTACTATAGACCTGTAATAACTCCATTGCAGTAACCTTGTCATCCAAAATGGATGTATGGATAGCGATATGTTTCCCTTGAACTTGAACAACTTCCCATTCTGTATATTTTTGAAAGTTGCTTGCTTCTTCTTCATCAATTAAACTAACATCTTGAGTAGCCTTGGCAGTTTCTAATAAAGAAGGAAGAACAATAGGTAATAAAGGCATAAAATCTTCACGCAAGATTCTACAGATTCTACTCCAACCATGCTCCAAGTATGATTTCATTGGATCATCATCTTGAATACCTTCATTTTGATATGCAATTAGTAAGCTGATTAAGCTTTGAGAATGTTCGGAGAATTTATCCTTACCTACAGCTAAGGCAATTAATGTTGAACATTCAATACACTTACCCTTCAATACCTTGCTTGATTCATCAGATTGTGTACTTAGTACTTTTAATAATAGAGGCATCAAAGTATCGTAATATTTGATGAACTTCTTTTCAGCAGCTTCGGCGATAAATGCAATGGTAGTCAATGCTTGTTCTTGAACATACAGTTTGTTACTTTGCAACAAATTTAAAAGATTTGTTAATAGACTATCCAAATATGGTTCCAATATAGCTTGGTTAGCATGTTCAGAGAAATTGACCAATGCTGCTGCTGCGTGAGTTTGAACTCTATCAATTGAGTTAGGAGTTAACTTAGAAATTAATGCAGGTAAAATTTTATCATGAGAAGTTCTTTGGATCAATGGTGCAAAATCTGTAGAAATTTGGCCTAATGCATTACAACAACCATATTGAACTCTTGGGTGTGGGTCGTTGATTAGCGGAATGATCATGTTCAAGATTTTTGGGATCTCGCCGATTAGAACACTACGACACCCTTCAGCAGCAGATGATAGGGCCATAAGAGCTGCGAATCTTTCTCTCCATACGGAGGAAGCAAGCATTTGTTGCAAATATTGGAATAAAGTTGGTGCCAGATATGAACCACCTAACTTTAATGAAACACGGTCTAGAGATTGGCGAGCATGGTCATATGCAATTTCTTCATCATCTTCGTCTGCATCATCAGAATTTTCCCATTCTGTAGCTGCATCATCATCAATGGAAATTTCTGTCATCATCAATAGAGTATCCATAATGACTGATTGTGCATACAGCTGGTTAGCTTTACACATTTGAGGGGCATTTTCACTGAAAACCGTTAAAAGTTCTAAAGCAGTTGTTCTAGCAGAAGTTTCTAGCTCTTTATTCTTAATAACAATATCAATAAATTGTATTATTTGATCGAACATATCTTTAAATAATTTTGGTGCTAATTCGACCAATTCTACTAAGGATTCAAACACTGAAGCTAAGGCATCGTCCTTACCATCATCCAAGAACTTTGGTAAACTGTTCATTAAACTTGGAAGAAGCACCCCAAGCTTAGACCAGTTACTTTTTGGTAATTGTTTAAAATATCCAACAAATGCAGTTACAGAAGCAATCTTTACGTTATCATCGGAATCAGTAAACCCAGCTTCAAACAAAGGTAGAATGTTTGATACATCAACAGCATTAATTAAATGAGGAACAGAGGCTAGTATTCTAAAACTAGATTCTCTAAAGTTCGGATCAGGATTTTTTAAGGCCTCCACCAAAGTTTGTAAAAGTTCAGGCCAGTCTGCTAAAGATTCTTGGGCACATTCTGCAATAGCATCAGATAATTTATGTCTAATATTATTTGGTCTTTCATTAACAAACCCTTTCAATAAAGTAACACGTATCTGTGCTAAAGCAGATTCACTGATATGTGTGATATTTTTGGCAATAATTATAGTTTTAGAGGATGGAGGTGCTCGAAGAGCCAATTTTCTAAATAAAACAGCAGATAATGCAGCAATTGTAGGGTCTTGTGAAAAAGAAGCCTGCTCTGATAAAAATACCAATAGCGGTTCAATATTTTCTGGAGTAATCCATTCCTGATTTAAAGCACGTTCCGCTGCAGAACGAACTTCATTGTTTGGGGATGCAAAACCTTGCAAAACATTGATCAAGGTGTTATTAACCTCTTGTGAGAGGGCTGACATTATATTTCTTGTTGGAACAAAAAATTGAAAATTAATTTATTAATATATGTAAAATTGAATTGCTAAATTAGAATAGAAATTCAAATAATTTGAGTTTAGTTTTATGTGCGTCTCACAAAACGCTTTCAAAAACAAAGCAATTATAAGCTTCACCAGGAGAACAATCGGTTACAATATATGACAACAGTCTCACAGCAGATAGAAACCTGTTAAAGTTAGAAACTGATCTGCCTTTTCTATTATTTCCTTTTAGTTAACACTACTGGTAACTGGTGCTTTTTTCTTATAAAAAGTTGACCTATTCAAAGTACGAACACTTGCTTGAAAAACGTAGCTTGTCAAAATTAAAGTTTCCAACAATAGAATTGTCGATAATTAGCACAGACTCTACTATTGGTATACTTTGACTTGGTATATTTAAGGTCAATTATCAAGAACTTACATCTATTTGATGAAGTGTTTCTTCAGCTCTTTTTGATTCTATTTATTTGTTCAATTTTTAAAAATCTTTTTAGTGATGTGCTTCGTTGATAATGATTAACAATGTTGATATTCCATATTGAAGAAATACAGATGGTGACAGCAACGTTTTCAAGGTGTCAGCACTTTATATCAACAAGTATTGTTGGGAATGCAATTGAATCATTGCCCATATTATGTATTTATAATATATTATGTTTAAATAATATAACAATAATTATATTTCAAAGAATATTACAAAATATTAGGGAGATGACAGTAATCCTAACAGAATTGTCTTCCCAATTCGACAACTTGATATAAGGGATTCTGTATTTGGAAGTTCTAAATATTATTTCGCTATCTACTTCCATTAATATTTATAACCTAGAATGAACCTTGAAATTTAAACGAAAAAATTAAGTTCATGTTGCCCCATAATTTACCTAATGAATCCGATTTATTTAGGTTCCTGTTAAGGTTTAATAGGGATTCCCATAATTTATAATAATTTCTCTCACTTTGTTGATGAAAAATGTTGCAAATTTTTAATTGTTAAGTACTCAAAAATATCTATTAAAATTTACTGACTCTTGAAGTAAATAGATAGAGAAAGTTATGTAAGCAGATTCTAAGAGTGTAGGTAAATTTAATTATTCTATTTACTTCTCATACAACTTAAACAACTGATATATTTATTATATTGTTCATTTTTTAATGTTAAAGGTTTCTATAGCAAGAATCTTAAGGGTAAAAACCGTAAACGCATAATATTGTATTTGAATCAAAAGTTGTAAGCGATAATTGAGTTGAGATAACATCAACCAAGTGTATATCCTTTATAAATGACCCTCTTTAATATTAAAAATTGCTACTAGTTAAAAAAAATCTGTAGAATCTTCCTAACAGATTAAAAAATTCTGTGAAGTCTAGTTTAGGCGTTATGTTTATAGAGAAATCGATGAAACATTTCCATTGAAAGAGAATTTTATTTAAGGCAAAACTCTTTTCTTCTTGTAAAAGTTAATTCTAAAAGCCACTAATGTTGGATTTCTGAAAATAACAATCGAATCATAAATACTAATGTAAAAATATCGCTAAAAACAATTTTTGGTAATAGCTCAAATGCCTTAAGACTATAATATTACGCAACTCTCAAAGTAAAAGTTAACCCATTAAAACCGGAAATCCAAAAGGTACAATTGGCTATTTTAGTAACAAAAACATGTCTTCTTTGATGGCAGTACGAATTATTAATAATAATCACCAAGATTCTTAAGGGTACATTTAGTGTCTAGGCCGTCATATACAAAAATTCAATATTGACAATTAGAACTACTTCTTGACTATAAATATTACAATTTATATGTATTAGCTTAAAAAAAATTAACATAAACTACTGATAAATGAAAATGTTCTTATAGGAATGGTATTAGTATGTTAATATTTAGTATGATTTTTATAATATCTTATCGTTGCTAAAACAAATTTTTTTTTTTTATATTTTTTTATGATATGTTTTAAAAATGCAGAAACAGAAACAATACTTAAAAAAAAAGAAAAATTAGAAGTAAATATATTAAATTAACCAATTGTCCCAATATTCAATAATACAAAACCATTTTAGGACAATTAGAGTTATATATTTCTTTGGAAATGTAAGAGTTTTCATATGATTGTAAAGAATATTAAGAACTGAAATAACTTCAATTGGATAAATGAAAAAAAACATATTAATAAATAATAATCATGAATAATATGCATGCCACATTAAAAGAAAAATTACAAATTATATAAAGAAGTAAGTATTTTTAACAATATTCTATACAAGAGCACAAATAAAACTCCGATAATAATTATTATAGTTTCAATTAAATTTCCAATCAAGTCACATATTATTGACATACCCACCTTCATTAAAATATAGGAGCGGAACCAAACCTACAAGAATATAGATATCTAAAGATTAAACAGACTGAAAAATATTTATTTGACATTTTATAAAATTTAATTCATATAAATTACAAAACCGCCATACACATTGTATCAAAAACCAGTAGAACAAATTACTCTTTAATTAGAAAGAATGGTATCAAAACAACTTAAACTTTTTAGTACTCCGTTCTATTAGTTTTTACAAAGTATATATATTAGACTTGTGTGACATATATTAAAAATGTAATATACAGGTTATGCCAATTATGAAACTCACAGATCATTCGACTAATGCTGGGATTAATCATGTAATTTCATCAAAGACTGCAAATTAACGACGACCGCGGGATGGGTGTAGACGTTCCTTTGTTATCTTAACTTCTTTGTTCAATTTGGAAGCAACTTCTTCTAATTTGGTAATTTCGGCACCCTTTGCAATAGACAAAACAGATTTATCTTCATTGAAGGAAGCATCAATTTCGTATTCGGTAATAACAGCTTGCAAAGATTCTACTATCTTATCTTCTGGTAAGTTGAATAAATCTGATAACTTTTTCATAGATAATTTAGAGTAAAATCTTTTATTGGTAAAAAAGTAAGTTTTCAATGACTCTACTTGAAGCCTTTCAGCTAAGTTATCTAAAACAGAAGCTGAATTAGGTAGTAAAGCCCATGCTTGTATAGATTTCAAAAGTTCAAATGATTTTTTCCAGTTACCCTTTTGCATTTCTTTAGCAGAGTGCAAAATATAATCTCTCAAAGTTTCTGGTGGACCTTGGAAACTGGATTTTTCGTAGTGTTCTAAAGCACGACGAATAGATTTTTGAGAATATGGAATCTTCTTAATTTTAATACCAGAGTAAAATGCTGTCATTTGTGGAATTTCAATCAATAGAGAACAAGTCATGAAAACAACATCTATCAAATCCAAGTTAATGTGTTCATGGAATGGCAAACACAACTTTTCACGTTCATCAGCATTAGAGGAATTAGAATGAGCAGTAACTCTTTGCAAAGTTTGTTGACCCAAAATTTCTCTCAAATGAGAACTTGCTAGTAAGTCATTTAAGATTTGGTGACATTCTTCAATCAGACATAATTTGAAGGCAGATAAACCTAACTGCACGACAACTCTGTTGAATAAAATCTGTAGAGATGGATCAGATTTGTTGATAAATGATTGAACCTTAGATTCAATTAGCATATCCTTAGCAACTTGGAATTCTTTGTTCAAAGCAGTGTAGTAAACATTATATAAAACAGCACGTTTACGCAAGCTTTGGTTTTGTTGCTTGCTCAAAGCATCAGTCAAAGTGCTAATAACACCAGATAAGTAAGAGTCAGAAACAGCTCCATCATATGGGGTCAATTTAGAAGTGTAGGATGATGGAGCAACCTTCCAAGCGGCGACTTCCATAATTCTAATTAATTCGTTAGACTTGTAGTATATGTGGTTCAATCTTCTTACAAAGATACGAGATAATAAGTCAATTTGTCTATCTTCTGGTAAGGTAGCTTCCAAGTATAACTGGGTTCTCAAAATCAAGTTGTAAATTGCTTGTTCATCCCTTAAACGTATCAAATAATCACTGGAGTGTGGATCAGTGTTCAACAAAGATTTGGTGAATTCATCATCCAATCTATCGACAAAGGATAGAATAGAACCCAAAATAGTTTTGACACCTTTTTCGTTAGCTTCTGGCTCATTTTCGAGAGAATCGTTAAATGGAGCTAATTCAGAAACTTGGTAAGTGTTGATATTTTCATCCAAGATAGACAACAAACTAGAAACATCATTGTATGTGGCTTTCCATTGATCTATTGGTTGGTATGATAAGTTGGTTGAACTATCCAATCTAATTGGAATCAAAGTTAAGTAAGCGATAATCTTTTCATATGGAGTCTTTGTAGTTTGCAACAAATCATCCATAGATTGCGCCAAAGCTTGCTGATCAATATTCTTCTTACCTCTAGAGTCTAAAACAATACTTAAAGCTGGGAAGAAACCTGTTTCAGAAGAAGTTGTAGCAATAGAGGATAAATCTGTTGTTTTTTTACCGACAGCGAATTGAGCTAATTCAGGGGTAGCATCAACCTCGACACTAGTTTCCTTTTCAAAGCTTTCTGGATCTTCTCTGTATTTAGCCAATAAAGTTTGATGTTCTCTTGATATTTTCTTAACTCTTTGTTTAGCTGTGTTAAAAGCTTTAGCAACGGCTTTGTTGTTAATTTCTTCTTGAGAAGCAGCAACTGCATCTTCGACTTGAGCAACGACCTTGACAAAAATATTTGGAGTACCAAAGTTTTGTTGCTGAGCTCTTGTCAACAAACGAGTAACACTATCGAATTCATTCAAAATTGTAATCCAGTCATTAGTCAATTCAGCAGCATCAATTTTACCGCTAGAGGTTTGCATTTCATCCAACAATTTCTCCTTTGCAGACTTGACAACCTTCTTAGAGGCTTCATCTGATTCATCAGAATCAGAATAACTAGCTCCTTTCAAGAACTTATTGCCACCACCACCACCTCTTCTAAATTCTTGTTTCTTAAACCAATCAGGACCGTATGGCTTTGCATCAGAATCATCAGAATCAAAATCAGATTCAGATTCAGAATCATTGAAGAAAGAATCATCAGACTCTTCCTCAGATAATGAAGATGAACTTAATAACTCTTCTTCAGAAGAAGACAATAAATCTTCTTCTGAAGATGAACTAGCACTATCGTACTCATAGGAAGCCGCAAAAAAACGAGACATGGTTCTCTTCTATTAACAGATAATACCAATCTATATCTCAGGGACCTCAATGGGAAACCTCTTTACCCTCTTAGACAAAGCTGAGTTGAAACTATTCACTTCACAATCAAGAAAGATACCTGTTCTTCTTATAATAAAACTATCTATATAACTTGTTCACTGTTAGAATTTTGGTTCTTGTTACATTTTCATCGCTTCAAAAAAATTTTTCACCTTTGGGAGCCAATGAAGGACATCGTTGTAGACGAAGTGTCATATTAGCTATGTAAAAAGAGATATCCAATCCACGTGACATATATCTCAAAGGATAAAGGACAGGTAGATTAAATAAGAGGTACACGACAGGTATTCTTCAAATGTCGTCGTTGTCACTATAGATGTCTGTCTGTCTGTCTGTCTGTCTGTCTTGTTGGCTGATATTTATTGGAATTACTTACTTTTTTTTGAATTGGTTTTATTTAAGTTCATTTTAAGTTCATTGGAAGTTCTATTTACAATTTTACTATATTTAAATTAAAGTATGAGAATATAATATCTAATTCTATATAAAAATTATACTTAGACTTAACTAAAGACTTCGTAGACTACTTTACTGTTGCTAGATATGAAGATTGCATGGTGCGGTGTGGTGGGGGGTAGAGGAGTGATCTAATTTGTATCTTCGTCATCTTCATCTTCGTGCAAGTGTTTATTTTTGAAGATTTCTTTGACGTTGTAATGTTTCTTCCTCATCTCCTCGAATTTCTTGTGCCTTGCTTCTTTATCGTCTTCCTCTAATTGTTCTGCTTGTTCAGAAACATTTTCTTCAAGTCTATCTTCATCCAACGTTGGTTTGGTGTCGTATTCTGCTTCTCCCAATGAAAAGTCGTCTAGGTCATCATTCTCATCATCAATCTTATAATACTCACCGTTTGGGTCCACTGCTCCTTGGTACGGTGTTTTTGGCTCATCAACATGAATATCTTTATATTGTAATTTGGCAATTTCATTATCTTCTAAGTTTTTCTGATTCCATTGTAACTTCTCTTCGTCATCTTGTACTTGTTGAACATCATGTTCATGCTTCAAAGTAAGCGTATCCTTTGGCAATATATGACTTTCACCTCCCTGTGATAGGGACATATGCATTTTACTGTCTAGTCCAGACGTTAATTTAGCATTCAATTGAGTATTCTTCAGGACTTGTTTCCTAAACTCAGCAACATCTTCGGTATCTTCCTTAGTAACCTGTTCCTTGGATAGAGGATTCTTCAATATACCACCAACCATTGCTATTCAATGTAAACTGATCTGATATAATATTCCTTTACTTTAGACAATTTAACAGACTTTTTTTATATCCCTCTTATCTAAAAGAATAGGGATGTTATAACAATTAATATATATGTATATATATATAAGCTCACTCACTGGCCTTGGGGGAGGGGACAATAAAACTCGTTTATACAAACTAATGCAATATCGAACTAACTATTCAATGTCGATACAGACCAACAGAATAAGTTCCAGTTATCTTATTCTTAAACCTTTAAAACCATTGTTATCCTTAATGGTTAACACTCTTTCAAATGTCTTACGGATTAGTTGGGTCGTTCGCTGTGGGCGTAGAAGACGTTTCCAATGACAACAGATGAGTGCCGGCAAGAGAAACTGGTTAATGATTGATGATTGAAGGTCGATAATTGATTGGGATCTTCATAATTAGTTTACTATATATTAATACAAGATAGATGGATATTATCCAGTTTTAGTTTTACAGTTAGAGTTCCAGTAGTGTTCTTATTGAGTAACGACAGTACGATAAAAGTGGGAAAAAACAGTCACGTGACCCACATTTGTTAGCCATGCAAGCTCAATAGTACGAATAAATACTGTCCATTGATAGAAAGAGATATAATTGGAATGAGACAAACAGCTATATATATAATCGATATTTATGTATATACTGACGAACTACAATTGATTGTGGAATAGGTGGGAGAGAGATAGAAGTAAATTTATCAGGCTAAGTTCTTACAACATACCTGTGAAATCAAAAATCAAAATAAAATAATAATGCAAAAGGGACAAAGATAGATAAATGAAAATAATATGGAATTAAAACATCGTTTTAGAATACAACAACGACCCTACATCGTGGAGATGCTATGTTGGGTGTTTATGTTTATGTTTATGTTTGTGTTTGTGTTTGTGTTTGTGTGAGTGAGTAAGTAAGTGATTTGGTGTATAGATGCCTGTCTCTTTTTTTTCTGTTAGTCTTAGTTTTAGTGAAATTTGGAATAACGATCATATTTCTCTCTTTAATAGATCTTTTTCTTTTCATCGACTGAGATCTCACCAGCACCTGTATTAGTGACTAGTAACAAACCACCGATAATGCTTAAATTTTGGTAAAATTCGTATTTCAAGAAGTCTCTCTTTGAGGCATCGTGAAACCAGTAGTTGTTGTAAATGACGTTGTAAAAAGTTAAAATCAAAACTAGTACCATTGAGGCAAACTTTGTCTTGTAACCGATGGCAAAACAAACAGTGAAAATGATGGTTAATAAAACGGTGAACCACGATTTGCTGAAAGTGAAACCAATGAACATCATGACAATTAAAATTCTACCAGCCAATAGCAAGTAACCTTTAGTCTTTTCATCTCTATTGTTCAATTCAGGTAACATTTGGAATGTAACCTTGTTCTTGACAATGGAATCACTAAATGTGATCAGTAAACCCCCAATAACACTGAAATTTCTCAAAATAAAAGAGGAACCTGTGAAAATACCATAAACCAAAGATTGTAGAACAATACAACCACACAACACACCGGTGGCATAAGTTGTATGCTTTCTTAATAGCAATAAAGTAGCACCACCTAACATAGATAAACTAACTACAATCAAAAACAATACTACAAAGAAGTAAGGTAAATTCTTCCATTTATGCAAATAGAACACTTGATCAGACCATTGAGTCAAAATTCTCAAAGCATCTTCATAAAATGTAGCAACGATAAAAAATCTTGCAATGCTAGGGATATAAGGACGGAACTTTTGAACGGTTGGATGATCCATTAAACGTTCAACTTTTTTCATCCACACATCTATCATTTGATCTACTGGCTGGAAACCTTTAGCAATACCAGATCCACCGATATTAGGAGATGGCATTCCAAATTGAGAACCATTAGGGTTCGAAGTTGGAAACCCGTTCAAATTGTTACCTTGACCTCTGTATGACATATTACAAATACTTTTCTTTTTATTTTTTCTTTACGATGCCTAAAAACTAATACAATTGATTGTAAAATCAAACCTTTTACACCAACTTTTTATTCTATTAACTTGATTCAATTCAATTTTTCAATTGTTACTATTATATTAACGTAATATTATAAATAGCTTTGAAAAAATTTACTCCCTAAGATAAGAAAAAGTTGAATCAAAAAAAAACTAAATGACGAAAAACAACTTGCAAAATCAAACTTGGTCAATCACCCAATTCCACTAATAAGCACAATCTTTGAATCACTTTTATAGTAATCAAATACTTAGATTAACTTTTATATATCTTAGCTAATAACTTCTAACTATTTGACATTTTTCAATATTTCAATATAATCAATCTTCTTGTTCGTTGAGTTATTAAAATTGTTCATTGTGTTCCAAAAAGGGAAACAAATTTAGTCTTTTGATATTTCATGTGGGTGTCCGGAAAGACACCGGTTGGTCGGACAGGGGAAAATTTTCTTGTTTTTTTATTTTTTTTTCAGTTCGACTCATTTTGTTTCTTCACTATGGCAGCCAGTTTATTATATAGAATAATGATAGTAATCAACGCCAGTTATAAGTGACAGACACGAAGTATAATTGAGACAGGCAGGATTAAGCAGGTTCAGCTGGGTAAGAAATGGGGCTCTTTTATATTTGGGAATATATATTATTTTATATTTGTAAAATTGGAATTGGGGTTGCTTTATCTATCTTTCTATTGGAAAATGCGTTAATTGTAGGTATTCTTAGGTGATAACTACGATTGGTTTCTCTAATTGTGCTGATCCAAGTTAGTAATATCTTCTGGTGATTAAGGGGAGGGAGATGACAAATTCGGTTTGTTGTTCCAAGTCCTTTTCAATGGGTTTACGTTCGAGTATGAATATTAATGCTTAGAATTAACTGTCAATTTGTTTTTTAAAATAATAATATTCTTTCGTTCATAGTTTAAAAAGACAATCGTCTACATACTTATGTATATTACTGTAAAATCTTATATATTACAAGTCACAAATTACAAATATCAGTCCCATTCCTAACTTCTAGAACCTCAATCTCCTACTTTAATACCGCAAGTAAGGCCTCCGAAGCAATACCTGTTGCTACAAAGATACCAAAATATTTCCCATATGACACAACATTGAATTGCTCAGGGACTGTCATTTCCAGATCTTCTAACGTAATGTTCAAACCATTGGTAATAAAATTCTTCACGTAATTAACATCTTCTAGTTCTTCTAAGGTCATTGCAGTCAACCTTGTATGTGCGGCTGTAGACATATGAAAATTTTTCCTTGTAGGTGGTGGATAGATCAATAGAGTTGGTAAATACTCAATTCGCAAATCTTCTTGGACCATTAGAACCTCATAAGGATCAATATCATAAAAAATCACATTGATATCTGGCTTGTTTTGAAGCAACGTTCTACTTATTTCTCTGGCTTGTTTACCAAACAGAATACATGAATCACATGCTTCTGCATAAGGTTGGTTGACAAGAACGACAGAATAGGTATCCCTGATACCTTCACTAACCCTCATGTAAGACCTCTTGTCTAATTTAACTATACCATCTGCATCTCTAGCCTCAATGAATTTGTCAGGGTTGGACAACAATCCAGCAGCCAAAAAATTACCATCAAACAATAAAATGTTCAGAAATAGAATGACATAAAATGAAGCCCTCATAATTAACCTGAATGATCTAGCGATCTTGATAGTTTAATCCAATCTAAATATATCAATGTTACTTATATTATGTTATCTTGCATACATGTATTGAAATGTCCTGACTTAAATATATTTTCAAAACCTTAAATGGTTTTCTTGACGCAACAACGATGCAGGTCGAGGACATGTAAAAAGAAATTTTAAAAGCTGGTAAATTTCCTTTTTGGAAATGACAGATGGTATAGAAAGAGGCAACCATTTTAATGGAACGTGAGTTCTAGAATTGAAATGTCATAATATTTAATTTAAATTTTTATTATACATGTATTTAAAGTTGATGATAACATACTGTTTGATTTAATTAAAAATAAAAAATTAAATCCTTTCTTTTTAAATCACCTTATATTAATAATTTTTTTAGTATTTCAGTAATGTTTTATTTCTTAACCAGTCTGATTAGCTAATATTATTATTAGTAGTATTAAATATTAAAATGCTTGAACGAATTGTAGTTAATACAAGAACTTTTCCTTTTCTGCACCAATCAGATGCGATAAACTAACAATGCAAAAATAAACAACAACAACAACAACAACAACAACAACAACAACAACAACAACAACAATACAAATGTTTAAAAAAGAAAATTAAAGAGAACAAAATATAGTAATTCAAATATTTTTAACAATTAAAATGGTGAAATAAAACAGAGAGAGTTAATATGAGATAATATTCAGGATTCTGTATATATTCAAATCATTGTCCGATGTATGTAGTATTAATTTTATTGCGTCTTGCCCTGATAATATGATCAAGTTTAAATTCGACAGCACATCTTGTTTTAATTAGTGGTAAGACGGGCCATGTATTTTGTTCACCACATTTCATCCAATAATTTATATTGTCCAGTTGCCCTTCAATTATTCTTGTTACCGATAAGTTCTTAATTCTAGGAACTATTGTAATTTCAATCGCAGATCTTGGCGTTTTATCATCAATAATCAACCTTTTAATCCATGGACAAAGTAACCCTAAGTTATCAAGAACTTCCATTCTATGTCTGAATTCCATTGTAATTATATTCTTTAATTTTCTTTCCAAATGATACTTAAATTTGAAAGCTAAAGGTTCCATTTCAGTATAGTCCAATTGGGGTAATATCATTGCGTTTGGCGTATCTGGATAATGCTTGTAATAATAGTATTTCGAGGTTTTAATTTCATGCTTTAAATCATTGACAACTAGTGGGGCCAAATAAGGTCTTGCCAATGAAACAATAAAGTTGTTAACGTTGAATAATTCAGTTAATCTGGTGTATGGATTATCGGAATCATTTCCCACTATAGCATTTTCTGGAGCTAAAAATGTGGTTGATTGCGTCTTCTCTTCAGATAAAAATGATATAATCTCATTGTTCAAATTTTTACATAACAGCTTAGTTTCATCGGATAATACTCCTGAACCTAAACTACAGTTGATAGCAGAACTGATAAGGACATTAGGTGTAGTGACATAGTTCAATAAATTTGGACATGACTTATCAGTAGGATGAATAACAATATTGAAAACTTTCCCTGTATTTTGGTAAGCTTCCTCAAATGTAGTATCTTTAACGACATATTTTATAACAAACTGTATGAATAAATAAACATCTTGTGAATAACCATGGTGGACTAAATTTTGAATCAAAGTACCAATGTTTAAATGCTGATCCACATTGCCGTATCCACAACTTCTTAATAATTCAATATCATATTTGATGATATTTAAAATCTGATCACCTTTTAATAATTGTGCTAATTCTTCGTTAGATAGGCAACCAAATAGACCTGCTACACATGCACCCATTGAACTACCACTAATGATATTTGGCATCAAATTCTGATATAATAAACATTTAATTACACCTAAATGGAAAAGACCAAATAATGAACCACCTTTTAAAATTAAGACAGTGGTTCCAAGAGACAGTTTACATCTTTGGAAATATGAAGTCGGGGTAGAACTTTCATCTAAAACCTCCAAGCCTTCTAAGATATTTTCTAAGTATTGTTCAATCAAAAGCTTCGTCCCCATTAAAGATTTTGAGAAAAGTCTTTTATCTACAATACCTGCAAAATTCCGTAACATGCAAGGACCTGTTGTTGAAAATTTCTCCTTGATAGACTCTACATCTTTTTTATTCAGATATTGTTGTAACAATGAGAATTGTTCCAATACAGAGTTAAAATCATATCTTCTAGAGAAAAAATTTCTTCTCCATAAATTTGCTCCTGTAATCTCATCGACTGTAGTTGCTTTAACGCACCATTCTTCATAAGTGTAGCAACTTTCCAATCCTTTCATAGCCTCATGATACAAAACTCTTGATTTAGGTCGAATATAATTCAAAAATTTGTAAAACCAAAATAACACAATATCTGTTATAACATTTATTATATCCCACGCCACAGGGGGGATATGATCCAGAAACGAATAAACAATAGATAAGATCCAACTTTGTATCATAATATACTATTTCTTCCCTCGTATCCTTATATTAATAATTCAAGTCCTGAGGCTACTGCTACTATGATTATTGTGATGATTTCTAGTTTTAACACTATTATAAGTTTTTGTTCCCTTAAAATAAATCTTGCAAATAATTCTTATAGCTCTCCTGCACCATAAATATATCCTTATTCCCTTTGGAAACTAAAATCCAAAGCCTTTTTTGTATTTATTTATAAATCTAGTTATCTGCTTATTTACCTACCTTTATTGTTTCACCAAAAACAGAAGCAAACAACAACACCTGTGTAAACAACGACTTGCAGACTTCAATAGACTACTCCAACCATCGAGATATACATTTCAACAAATATTAAAACTATTCAACTATTAAAGACCTACCAATTCATTCCGATTTATATCAGTTTGATGATAATGGTAATGGTGATGATGATGATGATTGATTCATTAAAATGAGACTCCCTTTTCCCCTCCGTTGCTCATTCCATATGCAAATTTTAACCAAAAAGTTCCAAAAGGAAAAAAAGATGTGCGAACAAAGCATCACGTGATGCACCGTAATTTATTCGTAGTAATGGAGATAAGCACAGTTTCCAGATGGATGAATTTGGTCGTTTACCTAAACAGGAAAAATCTATAAATTTGGACGAAATACGAGAGAGAATGTGTTAATCGGCGGCTATTGGTTGTTTAAATGGATTAGATTCATTATCGAGTGTTTGTTTGCTATTTTTAGAAGTAAGTAATATATATATAGACATATATGTTTAATCATATGTATTAAATGCTTGAAATATATTGAGTGTTCTATGAATGTCATGCCATATTCTGCTAAACAAGCAGAATAAATAAACAAATAAAAATTACATAATAAGGTAAATAGATAGATTGATAATCGTGTCTTCATTCCTTTTTACCCATGAAAATATATATGTTTGAATGTATGCGTATGTATAACAGGAAGGGAACATATGCTATTGCACAGCTCTTTAATCAATTATGGAATATATTATGGAAAAATCTTGATATGGTTTTCTTCTTTGGTTTACTTTCACCATTCGATGAATCTTCTTCTGAATCTTCTTCTAAATTGTCAATCTTACTATTTTCGAGATCTGAACTATCGCTCTCTTTTGGAATATCTGTCTGTTCAAATGCTACAGTGTCTGTCAATGCTCTGTTTCTTAAGAAAAATGATGACAATAGCAAAGGAATAATCAAACACAATGCAACAATCATTAATAATCTTTGAATGTACCTATAAGCAACTACTAAAGCCTGTCTTTCAGGAGAATCCCATTTATGTGTTCTAATAAACTTGATTGGTGATTCATATGCTATTTTGGCAAGTGTACTATTTTGAATAACCATATCTATCTGAGCTGGAAGAATATTAGTCCACATTGCACCTGCTGTGGCAGATCCAAATGCCATACCTATGTCACCGGCTGCCAGATACAACGAAGTGGCAATGGCTAATCTATCATGCGTCTTTGCTGAGGCTTGAGTAGACACTCTTACTGGAAACTTGATAAACCCGTTACCAAAACCATGAACGCAGACCGCAGCTATAATTCCAGCATGTGATTCTGCACCACCACGATAATGTTCAAATAATCCATAGGCTATGTACCACATTGCTATACCAAAAATAATGAATTCTTTAGTTCTCCTAACTTTAACAACAACGAAACCCAAAAAGAACGCAGTAAGTACAGAAACAAATGTGAACAATGAGGTTATTCTGGTGGCTGATTTAGTACTCTCATTAACTGCAACCACTAGAACTGTATACAAATAAGTACTCCCAATGTCATAAACAAATTCTAAGAAAAGTGATACACCGATACCGCCATAAATACCTCTATCTTTGATCAAATCTAAAGGTGTAATTGGATTTGATGCAAACTTTAGTTCCCATGTTAAAAATAGAGGTAATGCCAAAGCCCAACCTAACACTTCTGGTACAATAAACTTTGCAGAACCCCATCCTTCATGCAAACCTTTTGCTAAAGTTAGTGGTACTAAGATTAACGCAAAAAATGCCACTAACAAAATTAAACCAAGCATATCTAGCTTCCAAAAGAATATATCATACAAATGTCTTGCCCAAGAAATAGATCTGGGTTTAGAAATAGTCAACTTAACGTCCTCTTTATTTTTGATCGCTAGATATTTCATATGAGCTAAACAGCAGAGTAGCGGTATACTAGCCAATGGGAAGATAAATGCCCACATACCAAAACCCCATTGCCATCTATTTCCAACATCTTCTGTAATATTACCACCAACCCAAGTATTGATGATATTTGGTAAAAATAATACCGTCGAGCTTACTAATCTCCATTTTAAAGTAGAATAATCTGAAACTAAAACTTGCGTCACTAACACTGAGCCAGCATAGCCTAATGCATATATACAGGAACCTGCTGCATACTTAGAGATATCAGTGGCTTGTGACTCTATCAATGTTCCAATAAAGTAAAATAGAATAGATAGTATCAAAATAGGCGTTCTTCCAAAGATATCTGATGCTCTCGCATACCATATTTGACCTGCTGCTGAGATCACTTGATTGATACATTGGACAGTTGCTAACAACGAATGCTTTGAATAAGAAGAAGTTGCTAGTGTTTGATATGTTCCTCTGACATCTTTATGAAGGTTATAAGCATATGCAAGTAGAAATAAAGAAAAATATAGAATAGTGACTCTTAATGGAGTAGAGTAATATTTCACATATATTCGAGCATTGTGAGCTGCAATATTAGTTACAATATTCTCCGAGTCGGTATGAACGGAGATTGACTCAATTTTGGCATCCTCATCAAAGGTTTTAGTTTTCAGGTTTTCTTGGTATTTGATATCTGACATTTTCTAAATGTGAATATGAAATACCTTCAAATATCGATTGTATCCCATACAATCTATAGTTTGTACTGACTGGCAATTCGAACAATTAGCACAGACAACTTTCTTTGTTATTTCATATAAAATCAACAGAAGAAACACAGTCAAGGCTAACCATCTGTTTAATAAATCATAGAATACATAATCATTTATATATGTCTTTCATTTCATGCTATCTCAAGATACTATCAACAAGATTTCTAACTGTTATAACAACCAACAATGGTTGAAATGATTCAATGAAAGTCGAAAACTTCACCGATGTCGAAACAAGGTGCATTTAATCGAAAGGTATAGGCAAACTATTGCTTTTTAATATCAAGTTGGGTGCAATACCAATCTTAATCTTGTTAGCATCTGTATATATCGATCCTACTAACTACAATATACAACGAAAAGATAAAAAAAAAAAGCAGAAGCAAAAAGTATAGATTGGGTTCTAGTAGCACAACTAAGACTCCACCTATAATGTTAAACAACTCCTAAAACATCTGGTATTCTACTTAATTGTCGTAAGAATAAAATCAGAAATTGTTCAAGAATACTAAGATGCCTTCTGAGTAAGACAGCTCCTTCGAGTAATTTGATTTGATGTTTCCTTGAGATCTTGAAAAATATGAGGAGAGACAAAAAAAGCAAAGTAAAGCAAATAATCTACATAATTCACTTACAACATTAACTGTACTTACAACCCAGTACTTAAAAACTTCAAGTGTAGGTCTGGTTACTCCTTCTTTATTCCTATGTCGAAGTCATATTTTATATCTAGTTGCGGCTTTAAATATTGCTTTTTCGAATTTTCTGAATATTTACAGGTAAGTAAGGAATGAGGAATATCATGAACTTTTCGAAGGAATATTTTTATTAAATTTGTCAAGTAGAGCTGATTGTGAGGTTATATCACTGCCCCTTTCAAATTGTGCAGTGTTTAGAAACTATTTTGACTAGGTTTTCCAACAAAATGTATGGTACTGAATACTATATATTCATGAACTTGTGTTTCTCTTTGGATCAAGTATCTTGACAATTTATGTAATGGTGATTATGTTTGTATAATGATCATTGGTATATATTGTCCTTTATTCCACCTCTTTTATGGAGAAACATAGTCACTAAAATATCAGTTTTACTAACTTGATGTGTTTATTCACCCTAGGTGGTAAAGTCCTTGAGCAAGACTATTAAACACTCCTTACATGCTATAAGTATGCTGAAAGTGGTGAAACAACAGTATATTTGTCCAAAATATACAGATGTACCAATTTAAGAGTGAAAAATCCACTTTTAATTGGCTTTTAAGCAAGGGAATAGTTTTTAGTAGATCTAGCTTGTTTAGTTTATGTAGTCTATTAAGATGTTATTAGTATTGGAAGAGAAACGATTCTTGGGGTTCCTGATTATGTTGTCTTGCGTATTAATTGTTGAAGTCAAGAGTTCAACTCATAACTCGAAAGAAGCTGATTTATTTAAAGATTTCCTTTCAAAATTGTACCTGTTTAAATTACATAATTTCATCATTTAATTTTTTTCTAATGTCAAATATTAGTAAGAGATTTCCCTTTTATGTCATCTTATCTTTAGCTCCTTCAAGTCATATCAGGTGCTACTAATTTTGATTGTGGCCATTAAAATATTATAAGCAAGAACATTTCTATATGTTTAAACTAGTTGTGACAAGGTCCAATCTTCTAGAGTTCTGTATATTTTATAAAGGCAAAAGCACCTCCTACCGGAAGTTTGGAAGAAACAAAATAAAAATTATAACGGGTCAATGTACTTCTATTGATAAGAATAATACACAAGATCATTAGTCGGATTACAATATTGCACCTCTTGACTAAATTATTGTGTTTCTATTTCTATAATCACTAATGAACATTACATAGGACATGCTATTTGACTGTAGGCATTGGTCAGCAATTAAAACAAGTGGTTCAGATAGACCTAGGTAAAAATAAGTAACTAAAGTAAATGAATTCGACGTATATGTACCTAAAGAACCAAATTTAATGCTTAAAGATTTTCTTAGTATTTAATATTACAGGATATAAAATATACATATATATGAATTTATTGTCCTGGTTTAACGTTCTAACGTAATATACAAGATAGTCTAGAAAAATTCTAAATAGAAAAAGGAACACAAATTTTCAAAGAACCCATAGAATAAAAATTCCTTAACTTCCAAATACCATTTTCTGACATAAAATGATGAAGCATGATTTGCTGAAACGTTTAATGGGTTAAGTTTCATGTTTAGGAAGGGCTAAAAAATTGAATTCTAATATAAATAGTAGTATATTATAACCATTACATTAGAAATAGTCCTTAATCATGTCTTCTACCATATTGAAAAGCTTTAAATCAGTTCCATTAGTCAATCCCACTTTCAGATCATTTCTAGGATCCTGGACTTCACCAAATGGTACAACATAGGCACCTTGATCTTTGGTAGTCAAATCAGGAGACAGAGCAGCATATAATTCCGAATAAGCACCATAAATAACATCCCAGCATACTGACATAATAACGAATTTTGAAATCGTACCAAAGTCTCTTGATAATTCAGACTTTAGATTACCTGGGTAACATGAGACAGACACACAACCAATTTCATCTGCAATTTTTTGATTTTTAGTATACCAAGCCTTAGCCTGCAAAATATTTGCAGCTTTCGATTGACCATATAATGTCCAATATGCTGGCCTCTTGTCTAGAGGTTCATTAATAAAACCAGGATTTTCCCAATTTATACCGTATTGTGGGAAACCAACTAAATGAGCAACTGAACTAACCCAAACAATTCTTTTGAAATCTGAATCTTTTTTCAAAAACAATGGATCCAAGAAATGTTGCAACAGCTGAGGTCCCATAACATTAGTAGAAAACATTGCTTCAATACCTTGCTTAGAAACACCATCATTAAAGCTGGACATCAACCCTGCGTTATGAATAATAATATTCAAGGGTTTGTCACCTAATGTTTGTTTAACCTTTTCAGCAGCAGATTTAATACTTGTCATATCTAATAAGTCACAACCACCTACTACTGATATAGAACCACTAGATTCCTTGATTTCTTCAAGAACTTTTTCACGAGCTTCGATACCTTTAGATTCAGTTCTTACAACGGCAATTACATTACAATTCTTGGAATACAAAAGTTTCATGACAAAATAACCAATACCAGTGTTACATCCTGTAACGATTGCAGTCTTACCAGTTAAATCTGGATATTCTTCAGGTAGAAAAGTTGGTTTGTTTGGTCTAAAACCATAATACATGTCATACAAGGTTTTAATCTTGCTAAAAGAGGGAGCTGGTTCTGTCATTGTTAATAAATTTGGATTACTATCGTGTATCTAATTGGAGACAACACAATATAACAAAAAGGTATCTTGATCTTGTGAATACAAAGTTCTGATATACCAGCCTTTCAGCAATTTTTAAAGGAACTTTTCGAAATAACAAATATCCAGGGGTCTTTCCTTATATAGGTGGCATAATTTTTCAAAGATTCGAATGTCCCTTCAAAATTTCAGCTGGGATAAAAAGGAAAGTGTCGAGATGAGATTACGAATTCCACAGTCATTGCTCAGAGACTCAAGTTAATTGGAAAACTTTATCATATCCGATTAATATTTTATCAATACCTATATATAATATATGCGTATATTTCTTGTCACTGTCTTTTGGTTTTATTTATGAGATAAAGTAATATGGGAATAAAATTGCTTACATTTAGTCTTTAAAGGCAGATACAAGGAGTACCCAGTTCTTCTAGAAGGAAAAACCAAAACCTCTTTCCCAATGAATGCTTCTATAACATAGCTAAGATATATGAATATTGTTCTTGTCTGATTTGAATGAAATCGATATTCATCTGATGTTTCTTTGATAGTATTTTCGAAATGGAAACAAGGCTTAAGTAACTTTAAAAATTTCACAGGCATAAGCTTTTCGAAAGACAAAAGCCAGTTGAATCCAATGGGAAATACGAATCTTCAACTTAGAAGAGTTGAAATTAAGAGATATACATTAAGGTATGTACAGTACTGATATTTCATTCATTTCAAGAAACTCTAAAAATTATTTTATGTATTTTCTTGAGTTATTGCTACTATAACTGAAATGAACCTTGAATCAAGCTGCAATATACTATTACATTAAATAACATTTTGGAATGAAGTTTAGCCAGTATTTTGAATTTTAAATATGGTTATAAGAAATTCATGTAAAATTTGAGATTTTAAATAGATACTATTTTTACCTCGAAATTTGTTTATCAAACGTATTAGTATTATTGTTAATTGGAGTTATTGACCCATTCACATATATATTCATTCAATCATTCATTAAGAAAACTTTATTATGTATCTCGTATGATTTTAAAGCGGAGGTGCCACTTAAGTAATCGATACAATAATAATAACAATAAGAATGATCGATCTGCCACCAATATATTCTAACTTACCTCCATAATCGCACCGCACACATACAAAATATAAGCTTTATTTAACCCTCTTGAGAATAAAAAGCATTGAAGTTTATGAAAAGAAGTCAGCTAAAAGATAAACAGCGTTATTATCCTTCAAACTTATTATACTAAAGAGGCAGCTATTTTTAGTATAAAATCATTTTTGATTTAAGTAAAAGATCATCTCTATGATTTCGTTGCCAATTCATCATAATAATTGTAAGAATCACACGGGATAGCTATCAATGACGTAGATTTTTACCAACAGATGATTAAAAAACGGTTCTATAATTTCACCGTTGTAGCAATACGTCATATTTATATAATCGAAAAACTGTAATAGAATCAACTACTTACAATTCACTTGTTCCTTATTGATTTCGACCAGTGAAGTGAAAAATTTTTCATTATTGTAACTGAAGTTTGTTTAGGGAACTCATGCAGTCAGTTTATGTTATCCCATAGTTACTTTTAAGCTTTTGCTTGGAAGATATTAGAATCAGGTCTTGAGGTTTAGATAAATTCGACATGTAACGACAATTTGTACAGGTTTTTTATAATTGATTGATGAATGAGGGGGTCATATTTTGATTCTAGGGGGGTTAATTTGTATTGAATTCTGTATCAATGGCTGTTGGTAAATTATTTTAATTGTAGGTTAGGTTACTAAATATGGTGATTTGATTGAAATTTCCGGTAAATGTTTCTCGTACCATTTAAGTTTCGAGGATATTTGTTAGATATCGATGATATGAGATTTTAATTTATATATATATGATAATATATTTCATTTTTGAATCTTTTATTTCACTAATCTATCTTTCCAAAAATTTTGAATTTTAGTCTTTTCTAGACTCAATAAGAATCGATCAAGTGTGTATATAAGTTAATACTGCAAATTTTGAGTTCATCTCTTTTTTGACATTAATAAAGAATTCTGAAACAAATTTTGCATTTAGTTTTACTATATATATACTGATAAATCTTTAACTTATTATGCTTTGCATGAAATTTTTATCAATATTATGTGTTTTATTTAATTTAGCTCTCAGTTTCAAATTAGAAGCTGATTTAGTTGTCAGAGAAGACAACAGTGATATTGTTTCCAATAATGGAACCAAATATAAAGGTATCAACCTTGGTGGTTGGCTTGTTACTGAACCTTATATTAGCCCATCATTGTACAAAGATGCTATTGATCTTGCAAAGAAGAAAGGGTCAAATATCAATGTCACTAACGAATATACTCTATGTGAAGCATTAGGATACGATGATGCCAAAAAATTGTTAGATAAACATTTTAAGACTTGGATTACTGAAGAAGATTTCAAGAAAATTAGTGAAGAGGGTTTTAACTATGTTAAGATTCCAATTGGTTATTGGGCTTGGAAGGTAGACAATACCACTAATTTGTATCCTGGAAATTATACTTTCAATGATCCATACGTGAACAGCATTCAAAGAGATTGTTTGGATAATGCTTTAGAGTGGGCTTTGAAATATGATTTAAAAGTTTTAGTTGATCTGTATGCAGTTCAAAATTCTACAAACTACTTTTATGATATCTCTGATTTATTAACTGCTTTTTGGACAAAAGAAAATTCCACTGAGGTTACTTCTCAAATTCTAAATGATTATTTTGAATATATGTTGAATTTGAAAAATTCATCCTCTCTTTCCGGTATAGAGGTAACATTTGCACCAATAACTGTTACTCAAGTGTCTGATGACCGTCTTGTCAACTTTTATGTCGACCTTTTTACATCTTACCAGACAATAAAGGATGGTATCAAGGAACCTAACCCAAATGTAACTTTCAGAATTCAACCAGGTTTTGGTATAGTCGACTTAACTTCTCAAGATTTAGATCAACAATTACATAACAGCTCTAGTCCATATTATAAGGGCGAAGGATATATTTCTGATTCACGTTTAGTTGAAGCAGATGAGGCTGTATTCAGAGGTTTCAACGCACAATTTTATGCCAATGGCCTAAACAAATCCATTGAAAATATTGAGACAATTGCAAGAGGTTTATCAAAAGATTCGAACTTCCCTATAAACTACATCGGTGGATGGAGTGGTGCTATATCTGATTGTGCGACATGGTTAAACGGTATTAATACTGGGGCATTGTATGATCAGACAATCTATAGGAACCCCACTGATCTTGATGCTGAATCAACCTATGGTTTCCGTGCTAAGACCTGTGTTTCTCAAAACTCCATTGATAAGTGGCCTGAAGAATATAAAATTCAAGTCAGAAAGTTCATTGAAGCACAATTATCAAATTATTATACAAATACAAAAGGTTGGTTTTTCTGGAATTGGAAAACAGAAAGTGCAGCTGAATGGGATTATCAAAAATTAAGAAAGTATGATTTGTTTCCTCATCCATTTGATAATTTTACTTATTATAATAGAAATGGCGATTTAAAATTGTCTATTACTGATGAAGAAAATTCGTCTTCTGCTCTTTCTTCATCTCTATCAATGAATAGCAGCGATTCAAGTTCTTCTAGTATCCTTAGTTCCACAACAACTGTAGATAGCGCCAATTCTTCTGTTCAAACTCAAGAATATAACAGCACCACTCTTACCCAAGAGAATAGCTCAACTACTTTTATTCAGAGCACTGACGATTTCACTACTAGTATGATCTCCATTATAAGCACAACCTCTGGTAGTTCCAATTCAAGGGCTACTACTGAAAGTGTTAGCTCTACAACGTCAACATTAACTGGTGGTTCTAGAGTTTCAACTCAAACTAGCAATTCTACTACATCCACTCAAGCTATCAATAATGTAGATTCCAACAGAAATGGTTCCTCTTCTATTAAAGATCATGCAATTTTGAACTCCATTTTGCACTTGAGCTTAATCTTGACTTTCAGTATAATTTTCTTATCCTCTTTCTTTTAGAGATTTATTTTATTTGTAATTTTAAGTAATGTCTTTCATTTTCATAATCATTAATATATATATCCATTATAATATTTAGATAGTATTACTAGTATTTATTATATATGAGATTATTTGATTTTATGCTGATAGACCACTTTGCTTATGGATTATTACTCCACTAGTGAATATGCAATTTAGTCTACAAAAGTCTCTAAATTAAAATAGGCAACTAATCGTTATGATTATCATAATTCTATTGCCTGTAATCGATACTGGTAAATATTTATAAGTATTTGTGGCCTTAGAAAATATTAATAAGATCAATTATATAAATCACAGTACTTTTTCGATCAGTTCTGTCATTAATTTTAGATTATATATCTTTATTAATTCTACTAGAAAGGGTATGACACCCAAGACAAGTATTTTATAAACTTGCTATATATATTTAATGATGAGGAATTTGATATATTAATTTATTCCTGTCTATCAAAACTCAAATGTTTATCTCTTCTACGATTTTAATATTCCCTAATTAAATATCTGCATTGGTTTAAACCCATATTACATTTCCAATAGATTTCATTCTATTCCGACTTCACCATTAAATTGGCATCATCCATCTATACATTTCGAATTTGTTGGTCTGTTTCATTGATATGCATCTTTTTCGACTATTAAGCATTACGTCATTTCTTTTACTCTCTCCCATGGCAACCCGCGATAAAGTTTAAATTATAATAAAATGGCAACCAAAATGTGTTCAATAAGGAAGCATCTTATAAGAAGTTTTATGTTTAATTTATTGAGAAAAGATACCTACCATTGGATTACCAAATCTTAAAGGATAAAATATATATTGTAGAATAGCATGATAGAAGAAAAAAGTGAATTAAATGAAGCAAACATGAAGAAACAGCCTGAAGATACTTTCCAAGAACCAGATCTCGAAAATAATATGGTTCCTATGAATGATAAAGAAACAGCTAATTCGATGAAAATTCTCGAGAAAGAAGCCTCATTTCTATTTAAATGCTCCGCAATTTCTGTTGGTTTTTCGTGGGCCATTGCACTAGATTTTATTTTCGATGAGTATCTTCATTCAGCTAAAGTTCAATATGCATTTGGAAACGGTGTTCAACTAGCTCTGATAGCAGCTTTTTCCATAGTTATCAACATTATAACCATAGCAAGTTTGATTAGATTAATTGAAAAAGATGGTAAATTTAAATTGCCTAAGTTATTAAAAGTATTAAGTAATATAGATGCGTCTGTAGTCAATTGGACATGTGGTGTTTTCGCAACATTATTATATATTATTCTCAGTGCTTTCGAGCAAATTAAAGGTCGTGTCAATCTATATCAGTTCATAGTTGCAAGTATATTGTACCATCTAGGGATTTCTGAACAATTTATAAACAACAAGTTATTTTTTGATGTACCCGAAAACGTTACTAAGTATGTCTAATACATCCAAGGTTATAATAATAAAGAAATATTATTTTATTCTAATTACATTTAATCACTATTGAAAATTAGCGGCTCCTTTTCTTTTAATATGTATTAGTATATATTACAAGTTGAAATCCGTGTTTTATTGTAATTATCTATGGATCAAAGGTGAGTGATTTTAACAGTTCATATCAAATTGCCCATTTGATCTCTATAAAAAGAGTAATAGATTCGCTAAAAAATATAGGTATTTAATAGTTGATTCAAGCTAAATTAGATAATTTAGATAAGTACTACTATTATAAATAGATATTGTAAATCATAATGATAGTATAATCCTGATATAATAATCATTTTTCTATGTAACTGGAAAAATTAAACGATTCCTACAGGATCTCAATATTTTGTTTTTTATTTCCTTGACTGGCACAGGATATAGAAATATTCAGAAAGAATCTTTCTAGTTCACATCTCGAATAGAACTCGATTATTTAGTGCAAGGTTGTGAACTATTATATATAATAAGTATCTAATGTCCTCAAAATTCTATCCTATTATATACTTATCTTATTAATTTTATTAGTTGTTTATTAAAGGCTTAATATACAATAGAGTATTTCAGTGATGGATAATGCATTACGTGGGATTATATCTTCTTTTATGTTATTAGCATCTTATAAGTAGATTGGGTAGGTAGAAACATGGAAATTTTTCTTGTCTAACAGGTCAATAAATCGGATGATTAATAACCAAACTCTATAAACCAGCACTATTGTATCTCTATTGTGGCTGGGGTTTATAGAGCAGTTCTTTTAATGACTAGAACTAATCTACCCTTGACAGATGTGACCAATGACACACGTAACCTAAAGTGCTACAGCTCTTTTCTTCGCATTTCTATAGATTTTGTTAATATTCTGAAGTCACAACATATGTCCTGAAAATGTTGCAAAAAGAAGTGGTGAAACAAGATCCTTAAATGAAGTTGTTGCTAGGAAACTCTTTTTAAAGTTAGTGCTATTGTTAATTGATTTAACATTAGCCTGAGAAAGTATTTGATCTTGAGTCCCTAGATATTTCAATTTAAATTATGCAAGATTCAAAGATTGAACCAGAGAATTTCAAAGCAATAACAGAGGTTAAAACCAAAGCCGTTACAGACCTACCTATCTCATGTAATAAAATTAAAGTTGTAGCTAATTTATTCATAATGGCCTTCAATTGTATCACCTTTTTTTGTAGGTAATGAACAAAATAGATATCTCTCTCCAGATTTAATAATTCTTCTTATTTTAAAATCAGCGATGAGATATACAGGTCGGGTGTCCATTGATTTATTAGCGATCGCTAATTAAATGAATTAGATACAATTACATTTCAGTATGTAAGTTATCACTAATTTTTATTCGTATTGAACCAAATACTAAAAAACGAAAGT
>NW_001834650.1:0-52550 GCF_000150035.1 Vanderwaltozyma polyspora DSM 70294
TATCTGAGAACGAACCTCAATATGAATCTATAAATTCACATCAAATTTCTGAGGACGAACCTCTGATTGAAGAACTATTTGTACAAGACGTATCTGAAGACGAACTTCAATATGTATCATTAACTTCAAGTGAAAGCTCTGATGAAAAAACCTCGGAATGAAGAAGTATCTGAATTCGAGACGCGTGTAGACTAACATCACACAACAACTGGATAGTGGTAAAAAACTTACATATAGATCATGCATTACCATATGCTGATCTACAGGAGGTGAATATATATACCACATCCGTATGAACCGAAGGTGGTTCAAATAAATAATGCTTTATATGGTTAAAGCAAAGTCCGAAAGAATGGAATGATTACTTAAGAAAATATCTAAATAGTTGATCATTCTATGACTCGGAATATAAATCAAGTATCCATTTTCTAAAGATAGATTTACAGCTCTTAAACTAGCAAAATTATTAGAACAAGTTCGAAAGAACGTAACTGCTATAGAAAAAATATCTGGTTTATTAAATGTTACTGACATTTTAACAAAAAACAGTAACGCAAATTCAATTCAAGAAATTGGTTGAATGTTCGGAAAATAAGTTACACCCAGGAGACATTCTTCGTATAACTGAGCTAGGAGAATCAAAATCCAAGGACAAGAAGAAGATGTTGATGATCAGTTAAGAAGATCGTAAAAACATGTCTTTACGGAGGTGTGTCAGAATTATGAGGTAACACGTGATATATACGTATTACGACATTATTCATATAGGATAAAGAAATGTTACTTTACACGAAAGTGTTATTTCTGACGTTAAAACTTTTCCAACACTTTATATAAGAAATGACAAGATCTTAATTGACACTTGTCATGTTAATTATATTCCCATGTGTATATTATATACTTTAATACACCGGATCAATATCAACTTATTAAGAATGTCCTTGGAAATAAATAAAGAATCTATTACTATGAACGATTCGGTAGAAAAACCACAACATAATTCTCTACAATATCTGATTGATTCATTTTGGTGATTGATACAAGATGCTTTTAATATAATATTTATATTTATTTCTCCGTAGTGTCTTATAAATGTAACTAAATAAATATATATTAATATGTCAGAATTATGAGGTAACACGTGATATATACGTATTACGACATTATTCATATAGGATAAAGAAATGTTACTTTACACGAATGTGTTATTTCTGACGTTAAAACTTTTCCAACACTTTATATAAGAAATGACAAGATCTTAATCGACACTTGTCATGTTAATTATATTCCCATGTGTATATTATATACTTTAATACACCGGATCAATATCAACTTATTAAGAATGTCCTTGGAAATAAATAAAGAATCTATTACTATGAACGATTCGGTAGAAAAACCACAACATAATTCTCTACATAATATTTTAGATAAACAATATTTTAGATGTACCAAAATGTCATGCCTTTTTATAGGTTTAGATCCAATCTCATAATCTTAATATTATTTATTTATGATAATAAATTATGATGCCTTTGCACTCCACTTCCTATGACATGATCATCAATTGCTCAGATGATCAAGTAGATCATCATTATCGAGCTATTGGAATCTATCAAAATAATTGCTGTCAATAACATTGACAGACTATTTCTTCATATCATTAGTAATCATTGTTCATTAAAATGATTAGGGTTATGAATATAATCTTTCAGCTCATAAGAATGTTCTAGAACCATACAGATCTATAATCTATCTCTTAGGTCATATTGTTAATATTTGCATTTATGTCATTAGGGCAACAAATGTGTATTATTTCAAGGTTACATCGTACGAACCTTGATAATGTCGGGATGTAATTCGTTACAATAAATGGTGTCATATTATCAATATTGCTATTTAAAGAGATCATTGTACATTATTGTATATTATTGTATATTATTTAGTATCTTACTTTGTACATAAAAGAATATAGAAATTTATTATTATTAACAAGTATATTTACTTTAACCTACAGATCTCTACCCTTAAGATCCTATAGAATAAACGCCTACCAGCCTTCATTCTAACGTATACCGAATTAAACATACAATTAAATAATAATTATAGGCCAAATAATACAACAAGATATAGTCACGTTTATGAACAGCGCTATCAAATAGTAATATGATAAACGAAGAATCTTTGAATATGCAATTACTAAAGAGTATTGGTTTGTAGGATTACGTTGGCTCATTGTGGTCACTCTGTTACTAGATAACTGGATCGTTCTTTTAGTTTTATACATAGTTACTTGTTATATTACTATTGTATTCTTTGTTGTGAATTCTTTAGTTGTAGATATCTAATAATTGTACGTCGAGTAAATGCTGTTATGGTATTTATTCTATTCGTCTATTTGGTGGTAGATTAGTACTGTTAATAAGTATATTTATTAATAAAGAGTTCTATATCCCCTTCTTCTAATGTACAAAGTAAGTAAATAATATACAATACTATACAATTGTTTCAAATTGTAATTACTATTATTCTTTATAAGTATGAACGATAATAACACTTATTAACTGGTGTCATAGATCTTACAATCCATTCGTATTAAACTATGTTGAAACAATACACTATATATATTCTTCTTTTATACTTCAAGGTACCTTGAAGAGTTTTCGGTTCGGACAAACACTCGTGAGACATGATAATATGGCTTTATAAGAAAAAGTCACATGACCAATGTCAGCAAAGAGTCTAGCGGCTTGTTTGAACAGAAATCAAATTGTGCTATATCCAAATTATATAAAAAATTACTTGGATTGTAATAAGTTTGGTATCCTCACTACATATATAGTTAATGTTCTCATCTACAATAAAAAGAATAAAAAAATTGATACCCGCGGGGTTTGAACCCGCGCCTCCGAAGAGACCAGGACCTCGACCTGGCGCCTTAGACCACTCGGCCAGAGTATCAAAACTCTCAAACATTTAACTGAGAATTATTCAGATCTCAGCGTCAACAATATTCGAGATCACTTAATTACATTTTTCAATTTTGCTTCCAACAAATACGAAATCGGAAAACTGATCACTAAAGATTTATTCTACAGGAACACTTTCAAGAATACCTTGTATAGTTGGTATTTGTCATGTTGTAACCTAAAATGTATGGTTCACACTAATGGGTTTCAAGGTTATGGCAATAAAGGTTATGGCAGTAAAGGTTATGACAGTAAAGGTTATGACACGTTGCAATTGTTCGATCGCAAATGTCATACTCGACCTTCTAAGTAATTGCCAAATCATATCATAAGAAGTGAAGTGCAAAGGCATCATAATTTATTATCATAAATAAATAATATTAAGATTATGAGATTGGATCTGAACATATAAAAAGGCATGACATTTTGGTACATCTAAAATATTGTTTATCTAAATTATTAATATATATTTATTTAGTTACATTTATAAGACACTACGGAGAAATAAATATAAATATTATATTAAAAGCATCTTGTATCAATCACCAAAATGAATCAATCAGATATTACTTTTACATCTGAACATGTCAGAGTAAATAGAGCGTTTAAGGTTTAATAAGAAGTAGACATACGTTAAATAGGTATGTTGATTTATCACAGAGGTATGTTGGTGGTAGCTCGCTCTCCCTCTTGTAGCATAACATTATATATAACATAAATAGTCTTATATATTGGAACTTGAAATTTGTTCCAATATATACGGAAGAAATCGATGTACAGATCTTGTACAAAAAACAGCAATAGTGATAGAATCTTTATCCTAGAGTATCCAGATTAAGGTTATGGTAATTAGATCCAATAACAAAGGAGTGGCATTGATTTCCAGCACAATTGAAGGAATTTAATGTTGAAATATTTTTGTATTGTAAAGCACTTTATGTTTAGTATGAGTTATCTCTATTGAAAATCATAAGTTCTAAGTTGAAAGAAAATAATAAACTCACCTAATTTTAAATTAGTTTCTGAAAGAGAATCATCTTTGCGAAGCCAACGAAGTATATACAAACTATATAGTTGATCTGATAGTAGCCGTTTAAATCAATCTCAATACAGTCTAGTTAATTTCCATCTCCATTACTGACACTTCCTATCTTCACCTGGATCTAACATCATCACACACGGCATACTACCTCTGTTAGCCATAATAAAAATTTGAGCCAAAAAAATTTCGAAATGGAAAAATTGCACTAACAGTTAAAAACATGTACTTATCAGTTAGATTAATAGATATTTTAGCAAAGAAAGTATTCAAATAGTTGAAATCTGACATCTGCGGTGAAGCTTATCAATAACAGGAGAAGTAGGATACCGATTGAGCTCTAGGCTTTACTATTAATTACCTTTGAAAAGTGGGAAAGTGTTCTTTTTTTTGTCCAACACTTTTATTCTGGTCGAGATCGCATAACCTACTTATTTAAAGTAGCCAAAACCATATTTATTCTATTGTCAAAGATACTATAATTGATATCTGTCCTCAAACTCTATCTGTCTGTATTTTTTCCATTTTAAATTTTTTTTAATATCTCAATTTGCATCAATGTCTATTTCTCAAATGTTGAAGAGTTCTCAATTAAGATCTTCTGTTTTGAGAAACAGAAATAGCATATCCACTTTGGTGATAACAACTAGATCTTTCCGAAGTATGCCAGTTAGATGGAACCGACAACAGGAGATATCCAATTCATCAGAGGAAGAATATTCCAATCTATTGAAATACAAAGAATATTATAACGAGTTAAGAGACACCACGAATAATGTTTCTAATGAAGTAGCAGAGAAATCACCACTTTTAAATACTCTACACAAGAGATTGAATCTACCTAAGGAATTTGAATTATCATTATTATCAAGATGTTTAAGTTGCCGTTCATCTAAGCTATCACATGAATTAAGTAATCCAAAGAGTGGGTTAGCATTTGTCAACTCAGTAAATACAAATAACTATTTCGATAATTTTGGTTTAAATATATTTGGTAAAAATTTATTAACTTTCCACGTTACACATCATTTGTTACAAAAATATCCTCGTCTACCAACAGTAGTTTTAAATGCTGCTGTTGATGCTTATATCTCCGAAAAAGTTCTAGCCAGTATTGGTAAATCATGGGGTATTGAAACGGAAAACACCTCTGTATTAGATAGATTCACAAGAAATGAACCAATTAACATAACTTTAGGTAAATTGAGGTTTATGAATAACTCATTAAATAAGGAAGATGGCATTGAATATGTCTCTGGTCAATTACAATCATCAGATGCCGCATATGCTTTGGCAGTAAGATCAATTATAGCAACATTGTGGGCATCAACTCAAAAGACTCAACCTGATTTAGTAATCAAATTCATAAACGACAATATCTTAAGCAGAAAATTAGACATCACAAGAATGTTCCAATTCGAAAACCCAACCAGGGAATTGGCAACCTTATGTAGACGTGAAGGCTTCGAACAACCAATTTCAAGATTATTAGCAGAATCCGGTAGACTATCAAAGGCTCCTGTATTCATCATCGGTGTATTCTCAGGCAATGAAAAATTAGGTGAAGGTTTTGGATCTTCTTTAAAAGAAGCAAAAGCCCGTGCTGCTACCGATGCCTTAATGAAATGGTACTGTTACGAACCAACATCTGGCCAAAATCCAGTAATTGATCATGGGACTGTTATTGTATGATTTGTTGATTGATTTTAACGCAAACCTCTATATTCAATATACAATATACATAGAATGAATTGTATATATAAATACACAACTTGTACATAATAAAACTTTTATATACTTTCATTTTGGATGAATTTTAACTCTTGTATACAAAAAAGCGAATCAGAAACAATGTTCTTATAAAATTAAATTCATACAGTATTTAAGGTTTAGAAACAAAATGTTCTTGTTGGAAGGGGATGTCACTTAAGAGATAGTTACTAAGTTTGAATATAATTCAATAGGGGTTTGTATAAAAGGACAATATGACTTCTTTACCGACCATTATTATTGAAGAGAAGGTTATTCTACAGATCAATTATCAATATGAATTAAAAAGTATAATTAACAGTTCTAATCCAAATTTGGATATTCCACAATGCTTCCTTTTACTGGGTCAGAAATCAACATCAGATGAAATAACAGTTAAAGCTTGTGTTGAATTTCCATTGCTTCATAGTCAACAGTCAAATGAAAGAATTCAGAGTTCAATGGTGAAATGCGATGAAGATGCTTTGATTAGAAGAATAGAATTACAAAAGACGACAAACCCAGATCTAATTCCTACTGGTCTACTTCTGATAGATATGAATCACAATAATTATGAATATTTAATAAAAGATATTATTAAATTGGAGTCCCTTAAATTCATGTCTAAAGTGCTTTTCCATTATGAACCTAAAACTTCAACCGATGATTTGGAATTAAATTGTTATAAAATAACTACCAATGTTATTACTGATCAGTTAACTCTGACTCTCATTGATTTTGAATTAAAACTAAGTAAAATTCCAATGGAAATGGTTGATAGAAGTAAGCCAGAGATTCCAGTTAGTTCGATGATAGATGATCCAATAGATTTTTACGCTTTTGAAAAGGAGCAACGTGATCATGACAAATTTATTAAGAAACTATTGAATGAAATAGACAGAATACTTAATTATTTACAATGTGGAGGTACTAATCCAGTAATACTTCGTAAAATTTCCCTGCTTCTCTCAACTTTAAAGAAAGCGCCTACTAACGATATTGAAGATGCCATATCCAAAATTGAGAATGAGATCAATATAGTACGCATAGCGTGTGAGCAATGGGAAGTCGGAAATAAAATATCTAAAAAATAGGGCCATTTATACTAATAATCTTCGGATCCCATTAACTACTTGCCATTCCTTTGTGCTTTCATCGAACTGACAACCTAATAATTGTTTATTAGTTACTGGACATCTTCCTTCATGTTCAGGCAAGTACGCCAAGGCGCATGGATAGCAGGTTACATATCCAGTTTCCAAAATACAAGGATTCCTTATAGTATCTTTACAAATTGGACACTTATCGGAAGATGCTTCTTCTTGATTCCTGGAAGTTGTTGGTGGCCTTGGAACTTCTTTATCCAAATCATTCAATTTTTTCTGAATTCTAACAGTTATATCTTGTGTTGTCCACCATTGATATACTCTCAACATGAATAAAAATGCTGGGAAGGCCTGCGATCCAATTTGTGATAATAAATCTACCAATGATTTACCCTTTAGTTTCAATGAATTTTGGAAAGAATATAGATTTGCTTTTTTCATTTTATTATCACCAATACTCGTATTTAAATTGTGCATCTGTTTTTTCTCTAAGGGGAACAGTGCTCTTGTATAGCCAATATTAAACATATAGTCTAGAAGAGAAAATGATCCTATTTTACCAGTAAGGAAGAAAACTCTAATGACTAAATTTGAAATATAGAAGAATTTTTTGATTAGTGGATAGAGTTTTCGAAAATATTGTTTTAAATAATATTTGTAATTTCTCTCAGAATTTGTAACTAAATCAGCCGGTCTATTCAGGTGATTATGAACTTCATCCAATCTATCCTTTAAATATGGGATTATAATTTTTTGCAAAAATACTACCACCCTTTGCTTCTGAGTTAATTGTAATTGCAAAGGCCATGTTTCGCTGAATTGATTTTTTGATTGTGCCTTAAACAACACATCATTTGCAGTATTAAATCTCTGTAAACCATAAAATTTATCTACAAAAGTAGAATTATAATTTTTTATATGATACCATTCGATAGCACCCTTAAGTGCTACTTCGAACCATTCCTTAAAATAGTTGTTAACCTGTAAAGTATACCAGTTAGGATTTCTCAAAATCCAATAGTTTGTCAAAATATACCGTACTGACGATGGTAATAAAGCATCTATCTCATTTGAAGAGAATATTTCAAAAACTGTAGGATTTAATCCAGAAGTTCCAGTCTCTGACTGCGTTACGGGCAGATTAGAATAAAAACTCATGTCTTCTCCCTTTAACTTTCCCTCAGTGAGGCCAAAAAAATAAACGATGAGTAACTTGGAATAACGTAAATCACACTTGACTAGTGTCAGAGGTTCTATTTGATCAGTCCATCCACAATTTTAATATACCTTTTAACCTCAAATGTGTTTGACTATTTTTTCACTTTTTTCAACTTTGACCTGATTTGATCTTAAAGACGAGAACTGATACTCCGGATATAATATTTTCCATAGTATGTTTGAATGTCACGATATGTTAAATATGTTAGATGACAAGAGATATATAGTTAGGTTATAAGATTCGATGGGATTGAATAACATTTAAGTCATTAAATAAGATCTATATTAAATTTAAATATACAAAAATTCTATATTATATTTATCATAAAACTCATAAGTAAATTCGTTTCTGATTTGTTACGTTGAATTTTCTTACAAAGTGTTTTCAGCGTGGAAGATGTGTAAAGCTTCAGCAATTCTCTTGGTCATGGTCTTTTCACCTTCTCTAACCCAGACTCTTGGGTCGAAGTACTTCTTGTTTGGCTTGTCAGCACCGTCTGGGTTACCGACCATGGTGGAGATGTAGTCCTTCTTGTTCAAGACGTAGTCTCTGATACCAGCCAAGTAAGCGTATTGACAGTCAGTGTCTAAGTTGACCTTAACAACACCGTTGTTGATACCAGTGTTGAATTCTTCTTGGGTGGAACCGGAACCACCGTGGAAGACCAAGTACAATGGCTTAGCAACACCAGACTTTTCAGCAGCGTATTTTTGGTGGTCACCCAAGATTTCTGGGGACAAGACAACGTTACCTGGCTTGTAGACACCGTGAACGTTACCGAAAGCAGCAGCAATGGAGAAGTTTGGAGAGATTGGGGACAAAGCTTCGTAGACAGCGTAGACGGTTTCTGGGGAAGTGTACAAATCTTCCTTGGCGACGTGTTCGTTGTTGACACCATCTTCTTCACCACCGGTGATACCGATTTCCATTTCTAACCATTGGTTCATGGCAGCCATTCTCTTGAAGTACTTGACACAAGTACCGATGTTTTCGTCATCGGATTCTTCAGATAAATCCAACATGTGGGAGGAGAACAATGGTTCACCGTGGACCTTGAAGTAAGCTTCATCAGCTTCCAACATACCATCGAACCATGGCAACAACTTCTTGGCACAGTGGTCAGAGTGTAAGACGACTGGGATACCGTAAGCTGGGGCAATGGATCTGATGTAGTGAGCGGCAGCGATGGAACCTCTGATGGAAGCGTTTTGACCATCGTTGGAGACACCCTTACCAGCGAAGTAAGCGGCACCACCGTTAGAGGTTTGCAAAACAATTGGGGACTTAGCGTCTCTGGCAGCTTCTAAAGCAGCAACGACAGTAGAAGAGGAAGTGACGTTAATAGCTGGGATAGCGAACTTGTGTTCCTTACAGTAGTCGAACAAAGCTCTGACATCATCACCGACAATGACACCGGTCTTTCTGGTTAAAACGTCTTGGACACCCATTTTTAGATATTAGATTTAAGTTGTTGTGTTGTAGAAAGAAATAAATCTGACTTGGTCTTTTTATAAGTTACAAGATAAGAGTAAATGATATAATGAAATAAAGTAAACTAGAATTGAGATCAAGAAGTTTTTCAAATCAATTGAAGAATTTTGCATTTCTTATATACATTTCCAAGATGGTTTTTAGTTGAGATGTAAATTTTTTTTTTCTTCTTCTTCTTCTTCCTCTTCCTCTTCCTCTTCCTCTTTCCTTTTGCTATGTCTTTCAACTTGTTTCTTTTGCAAGAGTGAAAAATTATCTTGATGACGACAGCACAAGAGAAACGAGAAGAAGAAAGAAAAAATTTTCTTTCTTGTTTCCAGTATCTTACATTTACATTTCTAGTCAGATAGCGAGAGTGTATCTCATTGAAACCACTATTGTAATTATCCATTCGGTTTCTTTCCTGCTCGAGCATGGCGAGAGGGCAGCGAGCAGAGATCAGTGAGCAACAGCGTATCGATATTTTAATTATGATTATAAGTTTAATGTTAATTTTAATCGAATATCATAAAAACTGAAGTTGCAGTTGCAGTTGCAGTTGCAGTTGAAAATTTTCGTTAAGCCAGAAAATGTTCTTGTTGTAGTTGTCGTTGTTGGGTTCGAAGACGAGCGTTAAAATGGAATTCAGCCCAAAAACCACTCTGGTCGACATACTCGGGCGAGAGAAAAGAGAGGAAGCACAGGAAGGGAAAAGGAAAGGGAAGCTGAGGTACGAGGACAGATGCGCGATTCGAATCGAATCGAATCGATGCGATGCGACACGGAACAATACGATACGGCAGAGAGAAGAGCCCGTGGAGAGAGGGAGAGATTGGGAGAGATTGGGAGAGATTGGGAACAGGAGGACAAGCCGTAGGTGACGAATAACATAATCGAGCGAAATAGTGGAATCCCAGATGGACAGTCTGTCTTTTGTGTGAGTTTTTCTTTTTGCAATATTTTGTACTTGGAGATATTCCGTTATATGGAGAGAAGAGGAAGCTGGGGATCCACGCCCCCACGGGTTTCTGGTCTATATTTCTTATTAAGTGGAAGCCGTAAGATGGCGACGGACAAAGAAGCGAGAGGCAGCTGGTCAGCAAAAGAAACAAGAAGCGACGAGAAAACAGAGCATGTTTGTGCGTGTGTCTCTTCTTTTTTTGTTAATGCTTGCTGAGAGCGTTTGGTATGTGGTGCAAGGAATACGCGGCTTCCATTAATCAGTCGGTCACGGCATACCCACGCAGTGTCTTTCGGGAGGAGAACAGACAATCATGTTTTGGTGAGCATCCACTAATACTGAACTTAGTGGATGCGATGGTAGCGATGGGACAAATATTCTCTTTTTTTTTTTTTTTCTTTTGATGAAAATGGCTAAAAACAGATATTCTGTCTGTAAATGTCTCAAATTTCCGTTTTCCAACGATTTAGGTTTCATATGTCTGCTCGTGCAGAGTTACCAACAGCATCACTATATTTGGTTCTTTTTTTGTCCTAATTTTTGTCCTCCCCCCAATTGTCCAAGGTATGATATGATATAATTATTACAGACATGACACAATATAGTGTGCTTTTTTCTTGAACATGGACAAAAACTTAAACTAGGACAAATCCGTCGTTCTGTCACTTTTCGTTATCGCCAATGCCAATGCCAATGTCATTATCAATTATATGATTAAGTTATATATGTAGTTTACCTACAAATTGATATGCTATATGCTTGCCAATATGTTCTCTATTGAACAAGTCTCTTGAAATGTGTCTGTGTCTGTGTCATTCTTGGAATTACAAAGCTCTCGTCAAGTTGTGACGCCATTGGATGAAGAGACAGAAATGGGTAAGTGTTAACCCATACTATTGTCTGGAACTCACATTTAAATGTGAATTGAGATACGGACTGAACCCTTTGTCTAAGTTCAAGCCTCTTTTAGTCATTTAAAAGAATCCCCGGTGCTTAAACGTCCGTCATCCTCCATCTTAAAGATTGTTACTGTTTATAAGTTTAAGTTACAGAAATTAAATTAGTAATGCAACATTTTACTCAACTTGGATCCATCCAATGACGTTAACATTTAATAGTCATAAATGGATACCTGTCTACCATCCTCATCTCCCTTTCCCCCCACACACCTCCACCATATTAAGCTTTTCTTGTAAGGACCGTTTCGAAATTCGAAATTCGAATCTGGTTTATGGCTCTCGTGAAAAATTCTAAACAATTCCGTCACAGACGACACCGTACGGAATATGGAATTTCGAAATCCATAGCTTACTTGATTCGAATTGAATAAAGCATCTAATCCATCAACATCCAATTTCAATTGGTATCCACTTTCACATCCACATCCACCTCCACATCAACACAAATGTATATAAACATACCTCTCCTTGAGTCTTGAATCTTCATTTCTATCATAAGGTCCAAGCTTTCACCAACCCAATACCTAAATAGCAACTAGCCATAGCAGCTTTAACAGCTATATACCCTGAATCAAACTAATCAATAATATGCAATTGCCTTCTCGTTTTCTAACTAGTGATGCTGGCACCTTTGGTGAACACACCGCTAGTGTTCGTTGGCCAACTCTAGTTCAAAATATGATCAATGATTTAACTTCTGAATTAACTGATGATATAATCGGCACTAATAAGTATCAACAAGGTTTAATCATCAAAGATCAATTGATTGCATTCCATGAAGAGATATTGGCTGATAAGAAATTACGCAAGTTCACTGAAGAAGAAGTAGAATTGGCAGGTATCCCTCATCGCTTTAATGAATATTTAGATAATCAATCATCTCATATTACTTGGCAGGATTCTGAATGGTTATTCGCTGAAATTTACCTTTATAGAAGAGTCAACGTGCTTTTCAAGTTTCAATCGTTATGGAAGTCATTCGATATTTTTGATAGAATTAAGCAATCAACTTTTAAGTCTTCTCTACACGGTGTTGTCGAATTAGCCATAAGATATATGAACTTAAGAGACCAATTCAAATCAACAACTGACGAATCAGTACTACAAATTCTATATAAAGAATTCGTTGAAATCTCATTATGGGGTAATGCCACCGATTTATCTCTTTTAACTAACGCTACTTTGGAAGATATCAAATCAATTCAAGGTGCTAAAGCAAGACAAGAATCTGAAAAAAAAATTGTGGTCAATGACACTGAACAATCTTGGAATACTATTTTCAAGAACTATGGCAAGAAAGAAACTAGAGTTGATTTCGTTTTGGACAATTCTGGTTTCGAACTATATGCTGATTTAATGTTTGCCGCTTTCTTATTACAAACAAATTTAGCTTCTCGTTGTATATTCCATGCAAAGGATATCCCTTATATGGTCAGTGATGTCATGTTGAAAGATTTCGACATTTTAATCCATGACTTGAGAGATAGATCCTTCTTCCCTGTTGAAATAAACTCCGTCGAGGATAAAGCTTTGAATATCTTTGCCAATGACATGACTGATTTCATGACAAACAACAGACTGGAATTCCGTGAAGACTCCTTCTGGACTTGTGACCTAGATTATTGGAACATCGACCCATCTGAAACTAAATACCATGGTAAAGAAGTTCACCAAGATTTATTGAACTCAGATTTAGTAATCTTCAAAGGTGACTTGAACTATAGAAAGCTAGCCGGGGATAGAACCTGGGCTCGTACAACTCCATGGAAAACTGCAATTGGACCATTAGCCACTAATGGTTTAACCACTTTAAGTTTAAGAACTTGTAAGGCTGATGTCCAAGTCGCTTTACCAGAGGGCTTAGATGAGCAACTATGTGCTGAATATGAAAAAGAGAAGCCAGGGTTTGGTTCTTGGTGGTGCAGCAGCGGTAAATGGGCTGTTATATGTTTTAATGACTCTAAATGATACCCAAATTGTGTTTTCGATTACTACATGCTGTTTGTTTATTATATATCCAATATAGAAAATATGTACATTGATGCTTAATTTTATCAAATTATTTTTTAACATTCTTATTCGCAATATTACCATTACCATCATTATTGTTACTTATTTGTTGTTGTTGCTGCTGCTGAGGAGTAGGCATTGGAAATGGCATAAAAGGCATTGGGAAAGGCGGCATACCAAAAGGAGGCATTGGCATCGGCACTGGAGGAATAACTTTTGTAGGGGAACCACTTTGCTCGTCTAACTTTCTTTTCTTTACTTCTTTATCTGCCTCGTTCTGCACAATGGCATCATGATTTCTTGTTAAATTATCCCCCGCTGGTTCTTTATCATTTTCATGTTCCTTTATATATTTCTCTACCTCATTTTTCTTTTCCTTAGATTCTACCAATGAATCCAATAGAATATCAGGAGTCTCACAACCAGGACACACAAAATCACTTTCTAATAGATAGTTTTCAATAGCGGCTTTTGAAAAGAATTTTTTACAACATCTGCTTGTAGTGACGGGATCCCGTAATAAACCGCCAGTAATTGGACATTTCATTTCATCTGGCAAGTTTTTAAAGTGGTCTTTCCTCCATATCGATTCATTACCATTTATCAGTCTATTCTGTTGCTTACGTTGGTACTCTTCCCACGAAGACTGGTCTGCCACTTGAATAACAAATTTACCTTCATCTGTAACCATGATTTTTCTTTGGGCCATTTCCTCCGCTGTCATCGACTCCGGATCGATCTCGACAGTCTTCAAGAACTTTTTAGGAATACCAGTGGTTCTTCTGATCCTTTTACCTTCAAAGTTTGGGTCGCTGTTTGTTGGACAACTCTTGATCCAATGGTCCCTACCACCACACCTATAACACATATACCCAGGAGGTGGAGGACCCTCGTTCTCCATCGAATTCGGTCCACTGTTGGACTTATAAAAAATAGGAGTAGCCGCAGACATCTCCTGCTGCGTCTGCTCCCATTGGTTTTCTTGATTAGCAAACATATTGGCAATACGTTCCTCTTCGGTGACACCAGAAACAGAAACTGACACATTCCCAGTTCCACCCCCAGATCCAGATTCCCCTCCACTGGCACCACCCTTCTTCTGAAACACTCTCGGCTTACCAGTAACATATCTAGTCGCATTCCCCATAGTACTCGAACCACTGCTCTTCTGGCGACCATTAACAGAAATTGCCTTGATCGCAGGAGACCGTCTCACCACAATGCTGCTCGACCGAGGAATAACCTGGGAATCATCTTCATACTCCTCGTTCGTATCAGGACTATACAAACGAATCTGGAAATCAGTCCCATCACCAAGCTTGTTCTCTAGTATAATCTCCCTCTTTAAATCAAAAACCGTCAAACCAGTACCATCAAAAAGTATTCTAGAAGTGTCCTTCTGAGACTTGAACCTATAAAAAATAGCACTACTCATACCAAATTGAACATATAACAAACTGACACCGCAATTAACAATTTTAAAACTATTTTAGAACCAATCACCACCAAAAACAACCTGATAATCACTGGTCCATTGTTTGGTTAACCTTCTTTATATGGTTTTTCAAAATTTTTTGGATATCAAAATTTTTGACCTTTAAGAAACTGAAACTTTAAAAGAATTGATATCAAAGCTGGATGAGACTATACCAGTTTGATTTAAAAGGTATTGGAACCCATTTGGATTACTAAGTCGTGGGATTTGGGGGAACATTGTTGTACATTTAGGTTTTTTTGATATGTCTGCTCCAAGTTATTATGAGTTGTACCGTAGGAGTACGGTTGGGAATTGTTTAGTTGATGCTTTAGACACGTTAATTAGTGATGGTAGAATTGAAGCATCTTTGGCTATGAGGGTTTTGGAGACGTTTGACAGAGTTGTTGCTGAGTCTTTGAAGGATAATACTCAGTCCAAGTTGACTGTGAAGGGGTTGTTGGATACGTATGGGTTTTGTGATGATGTGTGGACGTTTATAATAAAGAGTTGTCAGGTTACTGTGGAGTCGAGTTCGATAAATCGAGAGTTGGGAGATACTAGTGGGGATGATCATACCACTATAGCAGTGGATAAGTTGAGGATTGTTGCTTGTAATTCCAAAAAGAGCGATTGAACTGGTTATTCTATTATTTTGTTTGGTGGCCTTTGTATATATATATCTGCGTACTTCTTTCACAGAAACTTTTTTTTCTTATTTCAATAGCCAACTATGTAATCATAATTTTAATGTTAATAATATATTTAGATGTTCTATGGTTGTCCTGTGTGCACCAGCCCATACCTTTATTTTTTTTTTTTTAAATATTTCACCTTTAACAGACGTCCTTTTTCCCTTTGGTATAAAGCAAGAGGCTCTTTTTTTTTTTCCTCACCACCACTTCTCATCACAACTTTGAACAGGCCCAGACAAGTTGCAATACACTTCAGGACCTACAAAGGGGAAACCAACCAGGAAGATTGAAATTACAAATATACCAGAGATGTCTGTCAGTGACGAGTACGCTTCGATTTTATCAGTTATCTCGACTAAAATAGATCATACAACGCTAAGACAAGATTCTGTCCAGTTTCAAAATGATCTAACCTCTGTGATCGCCAGGCTGCTGAAGTTGAAATCGGATGTCTATTCTAAATTGGCCTTGTTCAGCAAGAACGAAACCATTGAAGATGTATCGACATCATCTTTGAAGTTTTTGTCCATCGATTATTATCTAGCAGTATTATGTTCCAAGAAACAAGCTATTGGCAACAAGTTCAACAATCCATTGTCGAAAAATAGAATGAAGATAAGTTTTTTGAACAAGTCTGTGCAACTATACATGCAATTTATAATAGCTCTTCAAGATTTTGAAATATTAGACAGTAATCTAAGCAAGAAGATTGAATTATTCGAAGAAACTTATAAACCAACGCTAGCAGAATTATACTCACAACCTAAGAATGGAGAAGACCTATCAGGAGCTCAATTAAAGAGACAGCAGAAGATCGAGATGTTCAGAGCTACGAAAGCTGCAGATGAGAAACTAGCCTTATTAGAATCTAAATATACCAACACTGAAGATGATCAAGATTACGACAAAGAAGAAGAGGATATACTGCGTGACATCTACTTGCAAAGAATGAAATCATTGAGTTATAAGACTTTCAATGAACTAGAGCAAATTCTTTATGAAGAAGAACTTTTGAACAATTTCACTCAGATGTCACCAAGTGAAATGGTCAATGCCACTAATTCAAGGAACGATTCTGAAGGTGACCATGAGCGTAAATCAGAGAAAGGCTATACAGAAAGATTAGAGACTCTGAATAAGCCACTATTATCGAAAAAGGGTAAAGTGTTGAGAAATTTCACTTTATTAGACAAGAGAACGGAATTGGTGAATAAAGTACGAGGATATGGCCAATACGGACCAACAATGACAGTTGAAGAATTCTTAGAGAAAGAGTTTGAAGAAGGAAGAGTCCTTCAAGGAGGTGAGGAAGCACCAGAGGTTCATGATTCTGACGATGAAAAATGGCAAGATGAGCAAACGTATAAAGCCCGTGAATGGGATGAATTTAAAGAAGCTAATGCTAAAGGTAGCGGTAACACGATTAATCGTGGTTAAGGGATAATTGAAATTGAATGACGCTTCAAAACAAATAAGAAGAAGACACAGATCAATCAGATAGTACCCATCATGAATTGAATTGAATTAATTCAAATTTATTACATACGCTTTAGCGTGCCCATGTAATGGATAGTCATAGTCCAACAGAAAAGAATAACATTGTCTTATTATTACGATATTTTTTCAATGTATATTAAAAATACATAAATAAAAGTTCTAGATATCGATATACCTAAACAAAGAAATATATCTATATAATTAATATGTTAATGATTTAATATTAAGGAATGAGTATTGAATAGATGAGAAGTAAACTAAAAAATTAATGTAAAATTGTATTTATAATAAGTTAGCTTAGATCTTTTCTTCCCTAATACCGTGCTTCCAGATGGCAACGTATGGAGTAGTACCATCTTCACGGTAGTTCAACATGACGACCATGGCATCTGGGTCCATGGATTCACCAGTGAAGAATTCCCAGTCCTTGAAAGAACCAATGACCTTCTTGACGTAGGTTTGAGCACCCTTTTCGAAAGTTGGGATTTCATCTGGGTTGCTTTCTTGCAACTTAGCCTTGACAGCCTTCATGTAACCCTTGATGTAGGTCAAGAAAGATTTCTTGTCGAAAGCAGTTGGTTGCAAACGGAAAGAGTGAACAACGTTGTTGACGACTTCGGAACCATCTTCAACATCGTCATCACCAGCTTCAGCAGATGGATTAGCACCAATGTCGATGTTGTCACCACCAACTCTGACCATGTCACAGTCAGCTTCGTAGATGACACCGTCAACTAGTTTAGCATCATAAGCATCAGACAACAATTCGTCGTTAGAGAAAATATCGTTGAAAATAATCATGGTTAATAGTTCAATTAGGTTATTAAAGTGCCTGTGGTACTAATGTAATCCTTTCGTAAACAAACGAAACCAGAAATTAAGAATAAATTAAACCTAAACCTAAAAAAGAATCCCTTAACAATCAATAAATCAATCAATCAATCAATCAATAAATAAAAATATTTCATCATCTCTTATTCATTATATTTCATCATCTGTATATAAACTGTTCTGGTACAAATCCATCCATTCTTGAACTTTTTCGATTGGGCGAAAGAGAAAAATTTTCGTCGTTCCTTTTTTGTATGCCGGGGTGGTGGTTGTGGGTTTGGGTTTGGTGTAATCTCCCGTCTGGGAATGGGGGAGAGGGGGAAGGATTTGTCCGTGGATTGTGATGGGATCACGTGGTGTCACTGGACACAGAACATAGTCACGTGTTTGTTTGTGGATACACTGCACACCAACACATTCTTTCTCTCGGTTTCAGGTAACAGAAGAGAGATCTTGTACTTGAAGAGCATCACATCAGTTGGTTCAATCAAAAAGTGTACATATACAAATTCCCATCATGGCTAGACTGTGCCACTCACTTGCCCACTTTCCAACAACTTCTCTAGGTACTCATCTAAGATCAACCTAGTCGCTTCAGCTTTGGTTGACACTGGAATGCCTAGCCGTTTGGCAAATTCATCAAGTTGAATACCGTTGGATTTCAAATTTTGGACCATATCTGTATCTTGAATAGGTCCCAACTGAACACTCTTCGTTATAATACCGTACTTACTCACCTCTTGCTCTAACACATTACTGTATTGACCCAGTCCGGCTTTTGACGCTGAATAGAGAGATGTCCCAGGAAGATACACCTTCGGTTTGCCCAATACCGACGACACATTCAGTATATATCTGGGCTTATCAGCACCAATGGTCTTCCTATCTTTAATCATATTTTTAATCGTTAAATTACACATGCTCACTGGACTTAGCAAATTTATATTCATTATATTCTTCATCTCAGCACTGTCTGTACGTATACTCAACGATTCTTGTGTAATGCCAGCACAGTTGATCAAAAGACTTAAGTAATATCTAACCTCTTTATCTTGACTATTCCAACTCTTCAACATATCAAAAATCTTAAAGTCCCCAACCTCTTCTCTACCATTTGCACAATATTCAATGCCCTGGAATTCACGTTTAGAATCTACCCAAGTTGGCCATTCACTAAAGTCAATAGCAAGCAACCTATGTCTTTGATTCTTACTGACGTGTTTCATTGACCTTCTCAATTCTTCATTAGATATCGACCGCATCGATGACCCTATCCCTACACAATTAACCCCATGAAGAGAAAGCCTTTCAACGATGCTCTTACCAATACCTCTTGTTGCCCCAGTAACAATAGCAACTGGTTCTAACTTCATATTCAGACCCTTTTATACACCGTTTCCCAACATCCCCTCATTGATAACCACTTTGATGATTCAATCAAGGTAGATACACCATTATAGTGATGTTTTTTTTGAAATACATTTTAACCTCCAAGTTACATCGTTGATAGAAATCAAAAAACTGTCTATATCGTGGGTCCAATGCTTCAAAATCGAAAATAATAGATGAAAAGAATCGACAATAAACAAGAATAATACAAATTATATACATATAATCGTAACTAAAGTATATACGTATGCAAATATGACATAAGATCTACCACTATAATTAGCTAAATCTTATCCAAAGATTATAAAATTGATAACAAGCTTTCTATACATACCTTGTCAATATCATCATACATTTAGTACTCTCACATGAATTATCACATATAAAATACCTCTAACTTCTAACTAAAACAAAATCTTTAAAATAATACATGTCTTTTAAAAATTCGTTTAGTAGAAACCTCTTGAAGCATGAGATGTGTAATCGTAACCAGCAAAACCGTAAGGAGCATTTTGTTGGCCAGCACCACCTTGATGTTGTTGCTGTTGTTGCTGTTGTTGTTGCTGTTGCTGTTGGTATTGATAATATTGTTGGTATTGGACTTCTTGTGGAGTCAATTGTTGTTGACCTTGTTGGCCTTGTTGAGTTTGTTGACTCTCATCATTAGCTTGACCAGATGCTTGGGTAGTAGATTGCTGAGCTGGTTGACCCTGTTGTGGTTGCTGGTAGTAGTTGTAACCAGTCTTTGGAACTTGGTATGGATATTGACCACCCATGTTGTATTGTGGATGAGCATATGGGAAAGATTGTTGGTAAAATTGAGCATAGTATGGCATGAAAGAACCACCATATGGTTGCTGTTGTTGCTGTTGCTGCTGTTGTTGTTGCTGCTGTTGAGGTTGAACATGAGATGCAGCTGGAGAAACGGTAGCATTGCTCATTTCAGTGGTGGAAGTAGTTTGGCCAAATCTTTGTTGGACATTGTATTGACCAGCAGAGGCAGCAGCGCCACCTGGAGCATTAGATTGGCCCATTGGTTGTTGGTATTGTTGTTGGGCATAGCCATAAGATTGGGTATCATACATACCTGGATAAGAGTAACCTGGGAATTGGTTTTGATACATGAAGTATTGTTGTTGTTGAGCGGCGGCAGCAGCGGCGGCAGCATCATTGCCTTGTTGACCAATGTATTGTTGATGTGGTTGTTGGAAAGCATTTTGTTGCGGAGGAGCACTGTCAGATTGCATATCGACTGGGGTTTCAACTTGTTGGGATCTTTGTTGAGTTTGCTGAGCTTGTTGAACAGGGACGCTGTTAACTTGTTGTGGAGCTTCAGTTTTAATTTCAGTAGGAACAGAAACTTGAGCAACTTCTTCGTTTACTTCTTTCTTTTCTTCTTTCTTTTCAGATTCTTGTTCGACTTCTTGAGTTTGTTCTTCTTCAGATGATTCTTCTTCAGATGATTCTTCTTCGGATGATTCTTCTTCACTTGACTCTTCTTCGGATGATTCTTCTTCAGATGATTCTTCTTCACTTGATTCCTTCTTTTCGACGGATTCTGCTACTTCATTGATTTCTTTCTTCAAATCTTCTACATTTTCTAGTGGAGTTTCCTTCTTTTTGACGACTTTAGCCTTTGGAGTGGCGATTGCAGCCCAAGACAATTTCTTTGGTTTTTGTTCAGCTTCATTTTCCTGTTTTTCTTCTTTCTTTTGAGGTAGACCTTCTAGCTCCACATGTTCTTTATGTTGTTGTTGTTGCTGTGGTTCTTGCTCGTCTTCCTCTTCCTGATTTAGCTGTTCTTGCTGTTCTTTATGCTTTGTAGGTTCTTTGTGATTACTACTGTCTGCAATAGCAGCCCAACTTGTGCCTTGTGTTTGTGATTTTGCAGGAATTGGAGCTGGTTTTACATTTTCTATATTAATATGCCTAGATGATGATGATGATACTGTTGATTGTTGATGCTGTTGTTGATGTCTTTTATTTCTTGGAATTGATGATTGATTAGAACTTGAATGTTTACCATTTATACCCAGCACCATTTGCCTTTGAGTTATTACTACTACTATTGCTACTATTATTATGATGTCCTCCATAATGCGCTTGATGTTTAGAGTTATAACTATTAGATGATGTTGCTGATTGTTGTAAGTCTTGTTCTTGTAATGATTGCTGTTGTTGTAATAGTAATTTTTCCTGTTCCTTTTTTTCTTGTTTTTCCTTCTTTGTAGGCTTCTTGACTTCGTCCCACTTAGTTACTGCACCAGAAGTAATTTTATCGATTATAGTCTCTAAATCATCATACTCTTGAACTAAATCAATTAGATCATCGTTTGTCCAGTCTGGGAACAATTCTGTAAGTGTTTCTAGTTTAAACCTAATTTGTGGGTCTAATTTATTGCTATTGCTGTGATGGTTATTTGATCTCCTAAACTGTGACGACATTTTTGCTTGTTTATTTGATTGCTTGCGGGGGGTGTATGAGCGTATTTATATATATTTTCTTCCTCTCTTTATACCAAAATTTTATTTTTATTTTTTTATTTTATCGTAGGATGTGTTGCAGTAACTTCAAAACAATAAAACCAAATCCTATTGTAATAACGTTGCTAATCTGTAGTTCAAAAATAAATATAGTATCAATATATATATATATATATATTTCAAAACGTACAAATATTTTTCTTTATCCAGTGAAACAAAAAAAAAATCAAATCAAAAAGAAATAAAAAGATTAAACCGTAATTATAATAAAAAAACGTTACCTCTTCGTTGTAGACCTTAAGAATAAACTAAAATGTACTAAACAATAAGTAATCTAAACTCAAAACTAATATTATTAACTAAAATTTAACCTTTATCCACTTATATTAAAGTGAACTTTTATCAATTGTTGTTACCAGTTCAAAAGAGAAAATTTTTCTTGTACAGTTTTGGTTAAATTGGGTAATTTTTAATTTTTAATTCGTCTGAGCTGAGAGGGGAGGAGACACACGTCGTGAAGAGTGATGGTCACGTGAATATATTGTCAGGGTAACCAATTTACATAAGCAACTATGTATGGACTACTCAGCTATATATATATATATATATACACATCAAACACACACATATCAAACAGCTGAACATGCTATTGTTCCCTATATCTATATACACATCTAATAAACACTCTATTTACATAAACATTGCTCTTGCTCATCCTCATTTGCTTGGCTCAGACTCTTTGATCTTTCCTCCTGTCTCAAACGGAGCTTCCTTTCTGGCCTCATCAAGAACTGGCTTGATCCCTTGCTTGACTAACGCTGTCTCAACACAGCTAGTGTACGCATACCATTGCTTGGAACATTCGTTCTCAATAGACTTGCCTTTCAAAAACTTCTCACTATACCACTCGTTGAAACAATTGTCATACTCTTTCTTTAGCTCAGTACATTCTGGTGCAAAACTAGCCGACATGACGTTGCCCATAATATATCTTGTTGTTTTTTAGCTGGTTCTATAATACCAAATGCCTATCTCTCTCTTTCTTCAGATCACACCAATCTATTGATCTATCTGCTACGTATGCGTTGCTTTGACGTATCTTACTCCTGATATGGGTCTGTTTCTCCGTCTCAGTGTCAGACTCTAGATTCCAGAGTATAGCTGCTCCCTTAAAATTATCAATGGTTCTTCTATACCATCAAGTTTAACAACAGTTTGACCATTTCTGATGGGCTCGTTTCGATATCTTCAAGTTCGTTCTGTCTTGTTTGACACTCTCTTTACCCGGACTTAATATGATGACAGGGTAACATATATGGGGTTTCAACCGCTCACATGAAAGAAATATATAGAGACGAAGGACATGGTCTTGTAATTATTAATACAATTTTATTACCACTTATCACTATACATTATATAGATTCTAATACTCGCAAAAAAAAAACTTTAACCAAAATTTATCCACCAATTGTTTCCTTATTTATTATTATTGCATTCGAAAAAACATTCTGCTGGTTTAACTAGTTGTGAAATGTATCACGGTCCCCGGTTTAGGAACTTCTTTGGTGCTTTCGTCTGGATCATCAGACACTTTATCGTTTGCTGATGATGTTCTCATCGGTGAACTGTTTATCAGTTCATTATTCTCATCGTTATCCCTTCCATTTGTATCCATACCACTTTTATAGCCTTCTCTTCTATTCTTTGAACTCAAAAATGGTGACGCTACACTAGAACTCGAGGCATACTCCTGTTGCAACAGCAGCGACACTTTCCTTTTACGTCTTTGCCTCTGTATAGTACTTTCGTCCCCGTCATCATTCTCTCTATTATCCTCATCGCTTGAATCTGGCACTTTTAATACCCTTCCTGTAGACGTGATATCGGCAGTATGGAAATCTTGAGTGAATCCTGTGTTATTATTATCGATGTTATTATTATTGTTATTGTTGCTAGTTTGGGTCGTGAAGTTATTATTTGTAGCCATACCATTATTGCCATCCGACATTGAATTTATGGCAGGTTTTGGCATCGATGGAACCATTATCACTTCACTACTATTGCTATTTATATTGCCTGTATTGTTATTAGATGGGAACAACGTCTCTGTAGGCTTCTTCAATTTCCCAGGATTTCCAGAATCATTATTACGGTCATTAGAAAATGTATTTAGATCAACATTACCAGATTGTTGAAACATGTTCAACAACCAGCTCGAGCTATCCATTATATTGTCACAAACTTCACCATATTCTTGAACATACGGTACTATATCCTGAGTAATCTTTGTGAAACAGTAACTTAAATTGGAATCAATCTTCTGTAGATATAGAGTAATCTCTTGCTCCAATTTCTCTATCGTATCATCTGCATTATCTGAGGACATATTTGCCAAATTATCTTGTAACAACTAATGGAATAGGTTCCTACTAACTTGATAACAACAATCCAACTCTTAATCCAAGTATGGAGTACAACAATCGTCTTCGAAACAACTGTTTCTTTTACCTCTTTGTTGTTTGTTATTATTCAAAATTTCAAATTCTCAGTATTTAAAGCGAATTGGATATAAAATTGATATCCACCCAAAATTACTGCTATAAAGGGAATACCAAAAACAAATCAGTAATATATTTATTTAGATACTGTAAAAAACATATACATATATCCAACAAGAGTCAAAAGGGGAGTCCATGAATCCCAGTGATTGCCTTGTAATTCTTTAAAACATCTAACAATGGGTTTTTTCCAGTTCATAACGTAAGAGTAAAAACATGATACATTAGCTGAAAGAATCCAATAATAGATGACGGACCTTAATTTTTACCTGACAAGAGTATGACATACAGAATTTGGAATGCATTTGAATAGATAAATAAATAGAGCAGTGTAGTTTGTAGTTCCTTGCCAATTAAACATCATGCAACGTACAATCAGTTTATTTCAGGTCAATAGCAAATAAATTTTTTGTCACTACCTTATTTACAGACGGTTATACTTAAAAAATGGCTTTTAAAGCACATCATGTGCACTACGAATACAGGGAAGAGAGACAATATGCCACTGTCTCTACATTCAAACCACGATAACGTATATGTTGTAGTTTTGTAAGATGTACACACGATCAACAGATAGACACTGGTTTTCCAGCTTGTTAAACAAGGTTTTTTAAACACCTTTAACTGACAATAATCAGCCAAATTCCACCCCCTTCAGCACTCATCTTCCCAGTCAATGGATACCAAAGGGTATGTCCAACATCAATTGTATATAAATAACATTAGATGATCAGAAAGCTCTCTGTCTACTACCTGTCGACTACTGTTTATATCTGAGATGAAGTAATCCATCACTTTTTTCTTCTTCTGTACAGAACATCCCGCAGAAAGCAGGTGATGTAATTTTTAACACAGATAGAAAATTTCCTCTAATAGTGAAAAATTTAGATAAAGAAGTAGGCTTATTACTGATATTATTGTTATTGGAAGTGGTTTCTACATATTTGGATGGAGTTTACAAGCAGGATATTTTAATTTGAATCATTTTAATTAATCAGGATCGATAATTTCTTTGTTCTTTATAAACAGTTTGAGTTTTTGGCATAACCATCAATAAGGCCAGCATACCGAAAAGAAACAATAAAAAGAAACTAGGACCATAGTAATCAGAAGTATATATATAAGTACTTTCGAAACGGTTCTAAAAGGAAAGGATATAGTATACTTGGTTTTAGTTTGGTAGAGCCGTCAACAAAAGTTAGTTTTACAACATCATACAGTTGTAGTTTGATTGCTTTGTATTTACTCGATATATCTGCTTTAAATAAAAGTTTGCTCGTTAAAGGAATCTCAGATTCAATATTTTGGTTATTTCGATACCACACACACACACACTCATATATATTTAGAAATCCCATAACATGTCTCGTTTTAGCATAAAGAGGCCTGGGAATTATTTCTTCATTGTGCCATGGATCGCATTTATACCTTGGTGGGGGATGCTGATAGCGATGTTGGCCTGTTGGGCTGGTCAAGGACATCCAATATATTGGTTTATGAATGGTGATCAATTCCCGGTTTATATCTCTGATATAGGTGCAACTAATCTACAACCTTTATTTATTTCATGTTCAGGTTGGCAAGGTTTGGGTTATGTGATCTCCATTGCCTGTGAATTCTTCCAGAGATCTGGCCATTGGCCATTTCGTTTGAGATCTAAGAAGTATCTTAAAAGCACTGTTGATGAGGATTGTGATACAATGATGACAAATGATGAAATGAAATCTGAATATGCTGAAATTATGCTAAAATCAAATTTTTATATGCCTCCTTGGTACACTGTACATGATAGAAATTTTATCTTTGCTGCGTTTATATTTGGTTTGTTAGGTGAAGTGTGTTTATTGATGGCAAGTATTTTCTCAACTGCTCACTACCACCATGTCCATATCGCTATGGTTGTATTATTCGTTATCTTGATGTTCATCTCGGTTTGTTGTCTAATCGCAGAATATGCTTCAATGGGTAAACACTATGCTTTGTTGCATCCTTTAGCAAATCCTGAAACTACCATACCTTTCGAAAGACTTCGTTGGTATCAATGGAGTGGTCATATCTGGAATAAATTCACACTTAGTGCTGCATTTAAGGCAGTATGGCTGACTCTTGGTGTGGTGTGGGCAATTTGTTTTGGTGCTTGTGGAGATTCTATCAGTGCTTGTTTCGAATGGTTACTAGCATTTTGGTTCGGTTTACTGTTTATCAGCATTTCAGTAGATTTCTACTTAGGTGGTAGGTACAAATATTCTAAATATTTCCACCAAGTACAATCATTCCATGGCTATTATAAATACGACAAAATCATCTCAAGTAGCAGTAGTAGCGAATCTACATTAGCTTCAACTGACAACGAGTTTAAGCATGTCATAATCAATGATACTGACACTGCCAATGATGTAGTAGTTTAATATCTTACAGACATTTTTAATACCATACATGTTACCATAATTATGAACTATTTTTTTTTTATTTTGGTTTTACATTAATTTTGCTAATTATTTACATAGAAATATTATATATATATATATATATATATATTGGGATAGGTATGAAAGAGTGACCATGTATCATAAACTTTAATAAAAATTTTCTTTCTTTAACCTTTTATCATATGCAACTAAGCAAATTTGCCAAGAATTGAATTAAATTAAATAGTAAGGACAATTAGTGGCAATATTTTGTTCTTATACTTGTCGTTCGACTTCTCACTCACAAGGTAAAGCACAAGACAATGTAATAAACTCTCCAATTTTTGTCGATTTTTAACTTTACTTTTGGCGTTTACTACCAGATACACGTTTTAAGCCCATCTCATTAATATATTTATCCTATACACCAACTCCAAAGTAGATCCAAGAATATCGCCATTATAACAGAAGGCATGCTATAGCCCTGCAACACATGCTCAGCTCAGCCATACCCAAACTAAAAAGTCACAGGACATAGGAGTATCAATTCAATTAATAGCTAAGTATAGAAAGAGAGGGTTTCCAAATCGAATAGAACAATTCATTGCTTTGCAATATCACCCACCGTAAAGGATACCCATGCTGGTTGCGTTCTTCACAATCAGAAAGAAAGAATACATGATCGTTAAGTTGTGGGTTGGTTGCCAACTAAAAAGAAAAAAAGAATTGGAACTAGTTATCCAACAAACCTGACGCCAGATTTGAGGTAACGTAAACGAATCCTTCTCGAAATAGAGGATTGATTGTTAGACAAAGTTTCCATATCGATCACATCGATCATTGAGTAGGTCATATTTCCAATGCTTTCATCTACTAGGTAACGGCGCTACCAACCAATAGAATTTTTCGAAAAATCGAAATTGAAATTGATGATTTTACCTAAATAGGTAAGAGATAAACATATGTTAAATAATACATCATCATCGAATAGAGAGAGACATTTGGTCTACTTTTAGGTTTGAGAGAAGTTGTACCTTTGTTAAGGTTTGACCTTCCTAGGAAATAGATAGGATTATTGTAGTTTATTTTATTCTCAAAAAATTATCACATCTGAATATATATTGAAATATGTCTGATTTCTGACATATTAATTAATAAATTTAATATTTTCTATTTAATGCCAAGGATGGTAGCTTTTGGTCAAGGGATCCTTGCTTTTATCGTTAAAATATTGATTCAATTCTGCTAATTAGTAACCTTTGTTTGCTGCAATTGAGGAGGAAAGTATCGTTTGCTAAGAAAAATTCTACATTAATTAACCAAAACCAAAAAGATAACAGGAACCATCAGAAAAGAGAATTGTTAACATGTCTTATAGTTACGAGGCGTGTTTTTGGGATCAAAATGAAACTGGTGTCAATGTATTACTTGGTCACATTTCATCAGGTATTAGATCCTGTAACAGTGTTATAAGTTTCTTTAAACACAAGAGTGAGTTAGAAAAAGATTTTGCAAGAAGAATGGGTGCTATAAATGATAAATTCCTTAAAGACACAGAAAACTATCCAGAATTTGGTAATTTGAATGATGCCTTAAAGAACTTATTAAATGCAGAAAGGGCTAGAGCTCAATCTCATTCCAAACAAAGTGAAGTTATATTTAGACAATTATATACAGACACCAAATCCTTTTCTGGTGAACTACAAGCAAGATATACAACTCTTAGTGGGAAAATTGAAAAATTAAGAGCTGATAAGCACAGCAAGAAAAAAGGTTGTAAAGAATTGAACAATCGTTTAATTGATGCAGAAGGCAAGGCAAGAGCACTGAAATTAAACCAAGGCAATATTCTTGGTGGAAGAAAAGCTGAGCAAAATGAAAAAGATTATGCCAAATGGAATGCTCAAATAGTAGAAATCCAGTCACAGCTAGAGGTTTTAAAACATGAATATAAAGCATCTCAAAAGTTCTGGTTATCCGAATGGGCTGATTTAACTCGTCAATTACAAGAAATGGAGACCACTAGAATATCTTTTATTCAGGCTAAAATTCAACAATATTCAGAATCTGTATCTGAAACTAGTATTTTGGAACAAATGAAAATGGATTCTTTAACAAATCACTTAGCAGTATTTACTGCAATGGATGATATTGCAAAATTTTCCAGTCAAAATGGTACTGGTAGATTAAGATCTAAAGCTTCAATCAATAAAGATTCAAACGATTATTCTGCTTCAACTACAAGTTCAAAATATTTCACCCAAAGTATCAGAAATAATCCAGAAGAACATAATTTTTTGAGTTCTTATTCATCTCATCATACCAGCCAATACAATGATAACGTAAGAAAATTGTCTTCCAGGTTGCAAAAAAGACCTGAAATTAAAGAAGTAGATACCCACCAAGATCGTCATTATCAAGCACAAGAACCTAAAATTGAAAGACCCCACACGGACAAGGCAGTCCCAACATATCAACACAGCTCTTTTGAAGTAGCAAGAAACTTTGAGAAGCCAGAACAAGATGCAACTGACGATGATATCGAGATAATTAAAGTCGTTCCAGCTATAAAGAGTAAGAGGATTGAATCTAGACATAAACCACATGAAAGAACTGAAGTTCTTTCATCATCAGAGAGTTCATCCAATCCAACTGATTTTACCAGCCATGTTAAGAATAGATCAAGTGTTGATTCGATGGTCACATCAGTGACTTCATTTGCCAGTAATATAGATGATTCAGAAAGGTTTGCAAAATCTTGGAATAACACCAATAGAAGAAGGAAATCAATTGTGAATTTACAAGTACCATCACCAGCAACTAGTGATCATGAGGAAGATGATAAACATGAAAGAAATATCAGCATAAATACTACTATTGTGAATCCAGAAATGAGTGCTAACCGTAATTCTAATAAACATTTACGTAGAAAATCTATGGTACTCCAGGACTCTAAAAATCCTATCGAAGATGCATTATATGAGATGGATAGAATACAAAGTACAAGTACCAATGGATTTGCATCTTCTAATCCAAGAGTTGGTAGATTAAGAGATAACGGTATCACTGTAACTCTGCCTTTAGTCACGACTACTGGTGAACGTGTAATACAATTTGCAAAAGCATCATATCCTCTTCTCGACAATGATACACCAGGCTTGGTTAACTTTCACAAGAATGACTACCTATTAATCACAGAAATGATTAACAACGATTGGTTTAAAGGTGAAGTTTATGGCAATGATCTGATAGGTATTGACCACAGAAGGGGTTTAATACCTATCAACTTCATTCAAATCTTGGGTTAAAGTATAAAAGAGGGAAAGGAATATTTAATGACAATAATAATTAGTAATAAACAAAAAAAAGTAAATAATTAGATAAGTAATTATCTTTATATGTGTGTATTTTATATCGAATATCATTATCTAGATGTATTACATTATTTTAGATACTTCCTCATCGTAGTCTCATATGTAAAAAAAAATAATGCTTACCTATTGCGTATGTAGTCCTAAAAATGTATAAAATATATATATATATATGGATTTATATGAATAAACCATATCTCAGAAACTCGCTTGTTTCTGTCAACACTCAATGTTTTCCATTCATTCCATCATCAATTCCAGTGATTATATATTAACACCTGGTTCTGGAACCAAAGTACCTATACATGGATATTTGCCTTGAAAATGTTCCTCCCAATCGTTAAGGGCACTGATTTCTTCAGCAGTTAACCCAGATAAATCATCAATTGGCATATCCCAATCCTTAACACAATCCATTTCAAAAGAATTCAATGCTAAACCTCTTGAAGCATCGTGTCCAGCAAAGTTTGAATATGGTCCACTTGGACCATAAAATTGACGACCAGAACTGCAATCATAAACCTTTCCCTTGACAGCAATAAAAATTTTCTCATCGTCATGACCGTTGAACTTATATAAAGTTCTAGGATAGAATTGACCAGCTACAATTGGCTCTTCAACATTGTTAGATTCCATTATACCTGAACCACTCTCTGTAGATAAACCGGTTGGGTCTGCACTGCTCTTCACCCCACCAAAAAGTAAATTAGTAAGAAACGACATATCTTGAACTCTTCAGTCAGACAACAATTTTAGACCTAATGCACCTAAATTAGACCTATTTATATATAACCTCAGCCTTTCATCTTAATCAAATAACCACTACCATCACCTCTTCTTCTTCAGTTGCTTAAACTTTGATATAAAATGCCTTTAAAATTGTCCACTAAACGAAGGCTTACTAATCGTATTTCGGTATAAGAGAAATCTTGCTATTGGTACCAAGAGAACAGCACCAGCAAGGTCATTGTAGTAGTAACTGGGAGATAGAATTGCAGTAGGTTTATGAGTATCATGGGTATGTGATTCAGTTAATCGTAAAGATTCTTGGTTTCACTTGAATTTCTTTGGAAAGAACAGCTAAAAGTATGAGATAAAAAAAAAAAAAATAAAAAATACAGAATACCAACCTTGAATCGTCCAAATATTCTCTGAATCGAATATTGCTTTGAAGGGAGATGGGCTATAGTGTCGGTATTCACATGATAATGTTCTGTTCTGTATCCAAGAAAACTTCAGCTGATGATTTCAATGAATTGGCAATTATTTCTAATTGATGTTGTGCTTCGTTCCAATTTTCATCCTTCACTGCATCTCGTAATCCTGGGAACGTCCAAGTATCTTCGTTCACTTCTTCTGTTGACCAAAATGTGGGACCTAAAATAATGTTCTTGTAAAATGGTCGATTGTAAATACCTGCTGCATACGTTTGTGATGCGCCGATTTTAAATAATTTTTTATTCCAGTTGTAACGATGCAATGATAATATTGAGGGTTCGAAACCACTATTGTGTGCAACTACGATATTATTCCAACTATGTTTCCATGAAATCAAGTCGTTACCAACATATTTCCACCTCTTTAGGGATTCTCTTATTCCACTGAAATTCAATTGATCTTTATAATTGTCATCTAGTCTATTGATCGCATCGTTAAGGAAGTTATGGAAATCTAATATATCGAATGGAATCAATGGAATGTCAGCAATATTCAAACAACTTTGGAATGCATAAAGTATGATATCAGTTATTAGTTCTCTTTTACTAGCATCTGCTAGCAGATCTTTCAAATGGTCAAACGTATCCGCTGATGTTTCGGTAACTGGTAGACCTTGTAACATATCATTTGTCGATAAAACCGAAACTGGAATACCAGCAGAGTAAAATGGTGTCCAATCACCATATTGATGGACATTTGATACAGAAATATCAAAATTCGATTTCATATTTTCGTTTTTAAATAATGATCTCAACAATGGATGCGTTTGAACATCAATTTTCTTAGAGTCATCAGTTATACCTAACTGAGAAATATCAATAACAGAGTAAACATCTTCACGTAATTCAAAACGCCTGTGTTCTACAAACTCAGTTGCACCAGCATTGTTAAACTCAGTTCCTCCAAAAGAAATAAAGTAAATGGATCTTAGGGGGTGCCAGTCAAACTTATACTTTATCTGTTCAAACAACTGAGCTAATGTCAGTAATAGAACTGTACCAAAGTCAGGATAAATTGCACCTTTACCGATTGTATTTCTTGGTGCAGCAATAATAATAGATCTATCACCTTGTTCCCTACCTTGCAACTTTGCTACCACATTATGAACAGGGTGACGATTTCTTTCTGTGTTTTCTACTGACATAGACACTTTGATGCTACCTGGTTTACCGCTAAAATGACCGTCTTCGAATTCAACACCTTCTTTTGGAATTAACGAAAGTATTCCATTTGCTTGGTTATATGATAATGGTAGAGTTGGAATATGTGGCACAGCAAGTGAATCTTTAGGATCCAATGGTTTTACTACGGAGCCGACCCAGCCTGGAGTAAGAATATCACCAGGCCAATATTGAGGTAAAGCTACTGATTTCATTTTAACAACATCATTATTACCGTTATAAGAGTCAGATATAAAAATAATTCCTTTAGCATTATACTTTTGTGCAATTAGAATCTGCTGGCTCACCAATTTATCATAATGAATCAGTAATAAGAAATCTGACTCCAACATACCACTATCTTTCAACTTGTTCATCGAATCGAAAGTACACTTCCCCCCATAAATCAAATTAACATCGCTTAGGGAACCACTCCAAGAAAGTGGGTTCCAATTTTCTTCAGTCAATTCAATATTCTTTGTTTCACCATCTGAAGTGATAATTGACAAACTAGCAGATTCATAATAGTTTGCATAAGCAGGATATTCATTCTCAAAAACCGATTTCAAACCATTATTTGTGAAAGATTGACTGATGTATTGTCTTATAGCAGCGTCACCCTTTGTTCCCGACATGTGTGGCATACTACTGATATATTCCAGATCTCTCTCTAGTTTAGCCAAATCCACAGCAGCTCTAGCATACTCCATCAAAATGCTATGATCAGAAAATCCACCATTTATACCATAAGTCTTATCAGTAGGCAATAACCCACTTGAAACCACAATATAAGTAACGATAGACATGAATATAATATAAAAAAAACGTCTTAGGATCAAAGGATTCCCTATCTTGTTCAGCTGAAAATCCACTTTCTCAGATAACAAGTTCATAATAGACGTCATCGGATCAATAATATGCTCCTGTACAGGAATCACTACCCTTTCATTTATATTATTTCTAAACCTTCTAAATTTATCAGATAAGACCTCTGGAGTTGTTGACTCAGGTTCTTCAACTTGCATCTCTTCAATATCTCTCCCGAGGAAAAGATCATCAGGAACATCACCACCAATGTATCGAGGAGGTTCTATAGGCAACCCTTCATCAGCCTCACCTTCAACTCCAGTTTCAATACCGTTCCCTTCAACCTCATTACCATCTTCTATTGGTTCTTCATTAGGTAATCGATCATACCTTCTATCTCTTGGCAAACGCATCTCAAATTCCCTGAAAACACACTGACCAGCAATACCAGCAACGACAATAGATATATAACCTAACTGTAATGCTCGAGCTAACCTAAATCACAGATCCCTTGGGCCTTGATGAGCTTAAAATGGTGTTTCGAAACCTTATATAGTTTCTATTGATAACTCGGTTTTTATAAGCATTTTAAAGCTTCTAAAATTCGATAACTTAGATGATAATTACATATTAAAGGAAGGATGAATATGATTAGTGGATGAAAGCAGAGGGATTGGTGTTGCAATTGAAGCTAAAGTGAATGGCTTAAGTGGATTCAAGATGGGTTATAATATTGCTATGCTTTCTGATTTTTTTTATCCACAATTGGGTGGTGTAGAGTTTCATATCTACCATTTATCTCAGAAACTGATAAATTTAGGACATTCAGTTGTAGTGGTAACCCATGCATATGGTACCGATAGGATTGGTGTTAGGTATTTGACTAATGGGTTAAAAGTGTACTATGTTCCATATTTTGTTTTAACTCGAGAGACGACGTTTCCTAATGTGTTTGGTACTTTTCCATGGATACGAAATATTTTGATCAGAGAACAGATTGATATTGTCCATAGTCATGGTAGTGCATCTAGTTTCTCATTAGAAGGTATACTGCATGCTAACAGTTTAGGTTTGAGGACTGTTTTCACGGATCATTCACTTTATGGGTTTGGGAATATTACTTCTATTTGGGTTAATAAGTTGCTTACTTTTACTTTGACAAACACAGATAGAGTCATCTGTGTATCGAATACATGTAAGGATAACATGATCATGCGTACCAAGACTGATCCTAAACGGATGTACGTTATACCCAATGCTGTAGTGGCCAGTGATTTTACACCATTGGAAGATAATGATGACTGCATTGTTAGATCCAAAAAAAAGGGTATTACCATAGTTGTAATAAGTAGGCTATTTGCAAACAAGGGTTCAGATCTTCTGACACACACTATCCCAATCGTTTGTGAGAACCATACAGATGTAAACTTCATAATTGCCGGAGATGGGCCAAAATATGTGGATTTCCAACAAATGATCGAAACTTATAGATTACAAGATCGAGTACAATTGTTAGGGTCAGTGCCTCATGAAAAAGTAAGAGATGTAATGTGTCAAGGTGATATATATCTACATGCAAGTTTAACAGAGGCGTTTGGTACAGTTCTTGTGGAGGCAGCCTCTTGTGGCTTGCTGATTGTAACCACGGCAATAGGCGGGATACCTGAAGTGCTTCCTGAGGATCTCATCGTATATGCCGATGAGATATCTGTGTCCAGTCTTGTAGAAGCAACTAACAAGGGTATCAGTACCATTAGAAGCAATGATTTTGATAGAAGCTGGGTGCATCAGGAAGTAGCTAACATGTACGATTGGAGCAATGTTGCAGCGAGAACTGTGGAAGTTTATGATGGCATATTCGAAGAGGCATTGCCAGATGATAAGGACTGGTTGACAATGTTGAAGCGATTCAATAAGAGAGACGGTATCTGGGCGAAACACTTGTACATATTATGTGGGATCGTAGAATACCTAATAGTAATCTTTTTCGATTGGTGGTACCCTCGAGAGGATATTGAACCAGCAGTGAAATGGCCAACTACGAAACAACAACACCATCAGCTACATGGTCAAACCGGGATCCATTCGTACAACCATAAATAAAATAGAAGTATATAAAGGTTCATATTACAATGCATTCATTACATAGATCTTACGCGAGATAGGCATAAATTCGATTCACCAACATGGAACGTAACTTAATCGACATTAAAACCAATTCATAACAAACTAATCATCACAATCCCAATATCCCCCACCCAATTGAGTACATTGCAACTCCTTTTACATCCCAAACCTCAATTGCTTCTCTTGCTCATCTCGAGTTTACCATAGTTAAGGCCTTTTTTTGTATGTGAAATAAAACCGATTCGATTAAAACAAACACAACTTGCATTAAACTTGCAACTGAACTTGAAGATAAGTTTGAGAGAAAGCAATAGGATTGTGATTAGGAGTCCATCAGAGTGTGCTACAGTTGTGATGAGTGGTATTAGAAGAAGAAGTGTAGCCAAGGGTAATAATACTGGTGTTACCGGTCCAGTGCAGGATCAATTATTGGAAGAACAGAAACAAGAGATATATGAAGCGTTTTCTCTGTTTGATATGAACAGCGATGGGTATTTAGATTACCATGAATTGAAGGTTGCCATGCGTGCTTTGGGGTTTGATCTTCCCAAGAGAGAAATCCTTGAACTGATTGATCAGTACGATAGAGATGGGCGTCGACAAATGCAATACGATGATTTTTACCTGATCATGGGTCAAAAGATACTGAATAGAGATCCTCTGGATGAGATCAAGCGTGCGTTTAAGCTGTTTGACGACGATGGCACCGGCAAGATAAGTCTAAAGAATCTAAGACGTGTGGCTAAAGAGCTAGGTGAAAACCTCACCGATGAAGAATTAAGGGCAATGATCGATGAGTTTGATCTTGACGGCGACGGAGAAATTAATGAACAAGAGTTCATCGACATCTGCACAGAGAACTAGCCACCCTTCCTCTCTTCCACCCCCTCCTTAACCCATCATTCAACTGAATTATTTCCATCACTTCTAGAGCCTATATCTATATATCTATCTATATATGTATATGTATATCTATCTTCCTTGTAGTGTTTTATAACGTGTGTACTATTATAACTTCGAAAGTTTTGCAAATCTGGTGCTGGAAAACCCAAACGAAAGCAATCGGTAACAACTAAACCATCAACCAGCTACTAATCCCACCTATTGGATTGTTCTGATAGACCCAGTTGCCATTGCATTGGCCAGTTCCAAACAGCTTTATAGTTCCATCAATTCTAATACCTCCCCCATACATTATATCAATTACTGATCACGTGTTACATCACAATATACGTTGTGTAATTGAAAAAGTTCCAGATATCAAAAAGAATTTGAAGCCCATAAGAGATGAATATAAGAAGTGGAATATATTGAAGACAAGAAGGTTTATTTGAGCTTGATTTTGGGACCTTTGATGGACCATTGGAGTCATATAAGGTGTGTATCCGTATTGCTAGAGGTGAATAATGGAGGGAGCTTATTTGCATTTGACGAAAGTCAGGGCTAAACTGGCTAGGACTTTGGAAAACCAGCCAAGACGTTTGAGGCCAATGTATGAAAAATTTGGTAGAAAGACTACACCATTGTTTTTACAGAGTGAGAAGAGCCAGGTATTAGAGAGTGAAAGGTTCACGAAGCCAAGAGACTGGAAGTACTTGCCAGGTGACCGTGTTGTTCTTTTGAAGGGGTCTAAAGCTGGGAATATTTGTGTTATTAAGTCACTTCGTGAAGGTACGAATTCTTTTATCTTGGATGAGAATGGACCTACGAGAATGGTTGCTTTACCTAAGCCGTTCTGGACTGAGGGTCAGACTTCCCATATGATCCAGATGCCTTTGGATGTAGACCATAGTGAAATTAGGTTAGTTGCTGATATTGATGATCCTGCAAAGGACGGTTCTCTGAAAACTGTTGCAGTCAAGGATGTTGTCTTTGGTGGATCTTACTACGATGAGGATTACAAGAAGGTCATGCCTTATAGATATGTTAACGGTGATAGAAGTATGGTTATCCCATGGCCAAGACCGGCTCCTGTAGAGGAAGAGTGTGAGTTAGGTACAGATCCAGTGGTAGCTAGGGAACAGACATTCTGGGTGGACTCCATTGTTAAAAATCCAATTCCAAAAGAATCTTTGTTGACTATTCGTAACCCATATTCCAAACATAGAAGAGGCACTTTGACTGCTAAGGAAATTGCTCACTTGATGGCTCCAAAGATGCCATTGACTGAAACTAAGAAGGCTTACTTAGCTGAAAGGAAGAAGTTGGCTAAGGTCAGAGCTGAAAGACCTGTGTTGTCAGATGAGGAAAAGGATAAGATTGGTGCCAAGATCTTTGAGAAGTTCGTCAACCAATGATGTCTAGCAAATTAAACAAAATAAAGAACATAAACAAAATATTCATATGTTATATAATTTCATAATTTTTCATGTACATATTTAACGAATTCATATTGAACTGTTAACTAACCAGTGGATAGATGAACTTGGTGAATATATAAGCCAAGAATATACCACACAACATTAAGCTAATGTGGAAACGAGCTTTGGCACCATACATCAAAGATCCAATTCAATATTCAAAAGACGAAGTAGTCTTTTTTGATGAGAAGGTAGTAATTATCACAGATAAATTTGCCAAATCTGAATACCATCTGTTGGTTCTTCCTAGAAACCCATTCCTTACAAAAGAACACCCAACAATAGCATTGCAGGAATCAGTAAAGGATAAATTAGACAAATACATCGCTATTGCACAGGATCATATCTATAAGTCTTATTCAGATAAGTATTCACTGTTGGTAGGGTCAAAATGGTTTAAGGATGACGAAGAATATCGAAATAAAGAGAAGTTCATAACTGAATTTATTAATGTTGGGGTACACAGTGTCCCATCAATGTCAAACTTGCATATCCACGTTATAACAAAGGATTTCCATTCTTCTAAAATGAAACATAAGAAGCATTACAACTCATTTAATACAGAATTTTTTGTTAACTGGGACAAGTTACCTTTAAAAGAAATTCCTGATGCTAGTTACATGGAGAAAGAAGTGATAGCAAAATCTGATTTGATTTGTTCTTATTGTAGCAAGAATTTCAAGAACAAATTCAGTCTATTAAAGCAACATTTAGATGAGGAGTTCAACACGCATTTTAAATCATTGAATGATTAGTTTTTGTTTATGCACTAGAAATAAGTATTGATATTACAAGTATGAATTATTGTAAATATTTATGTAAATATATGTTTCCATTATTATTATTATATATATATGATATTTCATTATAACTTTTTGTATTCCAATGAACCTTCTAATTTTTTTACTTCCGCTACTTTTCTGACAGCCTTCATTAAATCTTCAGGAATAATATGATCACGATCGTCTCTGATAGCGAAAAAGCCGGCTTCTGTAATACAGTTACGGATATCTGCACCATTGAAACCATCACTCATTTTGACGGCGGCTTCGAAATCGAACTCACCAGCCTTTTTAACATGAGCGGTATGAATCTTGAAAATTTCTAATCTACCTGCTTCATTAGGTAGTGGGATTTCGATTTTTCTATCTAATCTACCAGGTCTTAATAAAGCAGGATCTAAAGTATCTGGTCTGTTTGTAGCCATAATAATTTTTGTTTGACCTAGGTTATCGAAACCATCCATTTGAGTCAACAATTCCATTAAAGTACGTTGGATTTCACGATCGGCTGAGGTACCTTCGCTGAATCTACGACCACCGATAGCATCAACTTCATCCATGAAGATGATACAAGGTTCGTGTTCCTTTGCGTATGCGAACATTTCTCTGATGATACGAGCAGATTCACCGATATATTTATCGACTATACCTGAAGCAGGAGAAAAGATGAAGTTGGCACCAATAGTTGCTGCTACAGCTTTGGCTAATAAAGTCTTACCGGTACCTGGGGGACCGTACAATAGAACACCCTTTGGAGGTTTGATACCTACTCTTTGGAAAATTTCTGGATTTTTCAAAGGCAATTCAATGACCTCTCTTAGTTCTCTAATCTGTTCAGTCAAACCACCGATACCGTCGAATGATATCTCACCTTGTTCGAAACTAGTCATGTTATAAACCAGAGGATCTGTTTCACGAGGTAATATTCTCATAATTGTCAGTGTAGTAATATCTAAGGTGACTCTGACACCTTTTTTCAATTTGGAACGATCTACAGAGTTCCTTACACCCACGATATAACGAGGACCTGAAGATGCTTTTACGATATATTTTTCTTCTGATAATTCCTTCATTACTTCACCGATTAGTTGCCCAATACTTTGCAAAGCCTTAATATCGTCTTCGGTTTTATCATACAGTTTTTCCATATCTTTGATGTTCTGGCGACGTTGTTTCAATTGGTCTTCGTAACGTCTGTGTTCCACTAATTTCTTCTTGAAGTCCCCCAATGCCTTATTATGAGCCTCTACTACTGGATCAACCATTTCAATGTCTTGTTGTACTTCTTCTGTGACCACCTCTTCGACGGCATTTTCAGCGCCATTGGCAGCGGCTTCCTCACCTTCGAAGGCAGCCATTAAAGGGTCCTGTTCGTCGCTCATCTCTTACAAACTTGTATATGACAGATAGTAATACCCTTTAGATTCTTATAATCTAATATTTTTCAACACCTAAAAAAAAGATAACCTCTCTATTATTGGCAAATCGTGGCCCAAAATCTCAAATTTTTCGGACTCAAAACACAAACAACCCACAACAAACCACTCCAATACAGCAATTGCCACTATAAGTTAGTCTCTTGACCTCTCTTTTACCTTCTTAAACCTGACGGTGGCAAATTAAAAACCTCATGGTCCTTTAAATATCCAAACTTTTTATACTTTTGAACTTTTCAGTGGTGTGTCGTTATACACGGAGATATCCGGGTAACAGGTGGACACTACTAATTCACATACAACTATACATATATACAGACATAGACATACATATACACATAGTATTGGCACCATGATTGGAAACCGTTCCCAACCATAACTTTTCTCGAGTATAACTGCCCCCCTCTCAATGTGCAATGACACTTCCTGATGCACTTTACAGTTACTGACACTCTGACTTTTGCTCTTGATTTGGGAAGCAGATAACACACACATACACACCTCTTTCATCAGAAAACTATTTAAATACATATACATGACACTGCATACACCTGTTCCAAATATATACCCCCCCCTGGCTGACCCTGTGACCCTCTGGTGTCTCATCATCCTGTCATCTTGGTCACTTAGGCTTCAGCTCATCTCATCGCATCTCTTTTGGCCCATACTGAAAAATTTAAAGCTACATAATTAAAAAGTGAAAAATTTTTGTATGGTTCAAGTACTAAAGAAGTGTTAATAACAAGGTCAAGTGAAGGTCTTTGAAGGTTTCAAGGTGGCCAATTGTGTATTTACTAGTTGTTGGTTTGATCTGAGTTTGTTTTCGTTTCAAGTTTGGCGGATTTTTAGTGATGAAATTGCAAGCTTTTATATTTTGTGGGTCTGGTGGGAAACTATCGCCATTTGTTCAACCACAGGTCCACCATGGTGTCAGCAATGGGCTGCCAAAGGCTCTTTTGCCTGTTGGTAATAGGGCTATGTTGGAATATGTGTTGGATTGGTGTGACCAGGCTGCTTTTACAGAGATTCATGTGGTTGCTTGGCATGAAGAGATTGAACAGATACAAGAGGGATTATTACCTTATTTAAACTTGAGAAGCGAACAGTTCGAGTTGGTTGCGAAATCTCTGACTCAGTCGTACCACAGTCATCATTTGCATAAACCTAAGCAGATTAACTTCATCGCTTCTAAGTGTAACACCACTGGGGAATCATTTCAAAAAGAGTTATTGGAAAAAATCACTGGCGATTTCGTTCTATTACCTTGTGATTTCATTACAGATATACCTCCACAGATTTTGATAGATCAATTCAGCAATAGAGACGATGATAACGTAGCTATGACCGTCTATTACAAGAACTCGATGGAAAACATCGACAAGAAACAAATGGGCAAACAGTTTTTCACTATTTATTCTGAGAATTCTGAAACTGATAAACAACCTGTTCTTTTGGACGTGTACGCCAAGGACGATGTGGCTAAAACAAAATACTTACAAATCAGAAACCATATGCTTTGGAGATATCCAAACGCAACCGTATCAACCAAATTATTAAATTCATTTATTTACTTTTGTACTTACGATTTGGTTAAACTATTATCAGTCGATGATTCAAACGATAAAAACAACAATGGTGACAGCACAAACGAGGACGAAACTAACGATGTCCAACCTATAGATTTAACAGAGATCAAACCTAGATACTTTAAAAAGGATTCGAAGTTAATCAAAGATCAGATCAATTGCAAAAGATCACTAGCCAAAATATTCAGAGATCTTGGAAGACGTTCATGGCAACATTCTGAAGAAAGGGAAACCCTGGGTATCTTTATTTTGCCTGATGTTTCCAGCTTCATTAGAGGTAACAATTTGAATTCTTACATGGAATCAAACAGATATATATTAAAGATAAAAGCTCAAAGTGCTACTAAACATGGCCAAACCAATGCTTCTTCATCTGCTATTGGTGTCGATTCCGTCGTTGGCCAACGTTGTACAATTATGGAAAAAAGTAATATCAAGATGTCTGCTATTGGGCAAGGTTGTAAAATCGGCAAACGTTGTCGTATTGCAGGTTCCATCTTGTTGCCTAATGTTGAAGTTGAAGATGATGTCATATTGGAAAATGTAATCATAGGACCACACGCAAAGATTGAAAAGAAGAGTAAATTGACAAACTGTTACGTTGAAGGTTACTACGTCGTCGAACAAAGAAGTACATTAAAGGGTGAAACCTTGACTAAGACACACATTGATTCTGAAGATGAAGTAAGTAGCAATGTTGCATACAGTAGTTCTGGAGAAGAAGATTCTGAAGAATACTCTGACAATTATTATGATGATGAAGAATTTGAAGATGATGGTCTTTTCGAACGTTAATGATATGTATATTTGTGTATGTATTCTCTGATATAGATTAATTAAAAAATACAATTAAGCTCATGGTTATTAACTACATGTCATCTATTCTATTAGCGGATGTTTATATTTACATTTATATATAATTTAATGACTGTTACTAAGTTAATTTATTAAGAATTTATATGATAGTATTGGTTTATTTTTCCTTTTTTAAACCAAATGAATAAAATAAATATATTTATTTACATGATATGATTAAGTCGCTTTTAGTTTTTGATTCGTAGACTCCTCATTACCAAAGAATGAATCCCAACGACCCTTTTTGTGAAGAATAGCTAATATCAATACAGCAGGTAAGTGGAATATACTTACCCAAAAAGTTTTTCTAGCGTAAACATTTGCCAGTGCAATACCTTTATTGAACTTTGTCTTATCACCAAATATCTCTTTAGAATAGTTAGACCTCTGTTGTAAATAAAATTTAAAAGCCCAAAATGACATCCAAGCATTGAATATACCTGAGTCAACTTGATAATACCAATCTGTGACGTTAAAATATGATAATCCAAAACACAATGGGAACATTAAAAGGGAGTATCGTAGAGAAACACGAGCGTTTAATAATGGATTTTTCCAAGCAGTCATAATATAACCAGCATTTTTATATTCATTTTTAATGTTATGACTCAATGTATTAAAGTGAGGGAATTGCCAAGCGTATAGCAAACCTGCTAGACACCACGAACCCGGGTGTGTAAGTGGACTAGCCGCAGCCCATCCCATTAATGGAGGAATTGCTCCCACTAAGGCGCCTACCCATGTATTGATAATGTGTTTCCTCTTCAACGAAGTATAAATCCATGAATATAATGCTATATTACTTGCACCTAAAATAGCCACTGTTGGGTTGACACCAATGTTTAATATACTAACACCCGCAATCCCCAATGCTGTTGCAAACTTAAATGATTGAATTGGTGTAACGACACCGCTAACGACAGGTCTAGCTTGCGTTCTCACCATCTGCCTGTCGAAATCAGGTTCTCTCCCCATATTTATGGCATTTGCAGCACCTGAACATAGTGAAGTACCAATAGTCAAACACATTAATTCACTAATTGATGCAGAATATGGAGAAAGCGCATAAGAACAAATTGCACTCAGCATGACCAACATGGTCAACCTAGGTTTAGTCAATTGTAAATATGGTTGGATAATGTTCTTTTTTATATCTTTTAAATTGTTATTACTACTCTTACTTTGTTCCAACCTTTTAATTCTTCTATCTAATTTTGTCTTTGGATCAACCAACTTGACATCAAAGGGCACAGCCGTCATTTGAGCCTTGGAATCATCATCTGTAACATCAGTAGTACATCTTAACGCCTTTCTAGCCTTGTTCATTATCTGACTATCTTGATCTGTAACATTGTTCGACACCAAATTTGGTGTGAACTCGATGGGAGCAGTATTCAACCTCTGACTATTCACACAAGTTTTAGCCTTCAACCCACGAGAACAATGTACATTAATTGCGACCTTGGAAGTACAACTTAACACTCTAGAGGCAGACATACCAAACTTCCCTACTATTAAACGTTGCTGCTGCAATGAAATATTGTTGCAAAACATAGTGGAATATCAAAAAATTTTACCGTAGTAGTCTTACAATACTTTGGGAAGGAGATGAGGAAGTGGAAAGGGACTAAAGTCCTAGGAAAATACAAACCGGCACACACACTGGAATACACAATTTTTCTACCCAACCTGATATAAGATCCTTCTCTCTTACACTTCAAAGAACCGTCTGACTTTATATTTCTTATATGCTGATTTTAAAGTTGCTCAATATTTTAAAGCTCTGCTGAGGTGACCGAAAATATTCAACTTGGATGGTGAAACTGTAACGATTGATGGGATGGTCAATGTTGTAATTGGGATTTGAAATGTATTACAAGTTCATGATATCTATTAATGACAAAACTATATAATTACTTATATAAATGTAGGTGTATATATAAATATAAATATAAATAAAGTGTGAATTAGCAGTATACTTATGCATAAGAATGCGAAAGGACCCACGGATATTAATTGAAATTCTTTATGATTGCATTTATATTATTTAGTTTTTAGATTGAATTTTAACTTTGCTTTTTGGAAATAGTGGTTGATTTCAGTTATTTGCTTGATTCTTTTGATTCTGATTTGGATGAGTTGTTTTTAGTTTCGATATCATTTGATTTTTCATGTTGTTCTTTATCCTTTTCAGATTTTTCTTGTAATTTTTTGTTCTGTATCTTATTTTCGATCAAGTCATCGAATGCAATTATTGCTCTTACAAGGTTACTAATATATATGACCATCAATTCGTCGTTTGTCTTTACTGTTAGGGCTTTTTGCAGGTTATTGGATGATTTGATGATTTCCTTGTTGTTCAAGTTCATTTCATCTTCATCGGGGGCTCCTAAATTTGGTAATAGATTGAATACATCTTGGAGTTTACCTAGGATTGCATGGTTTGCAGGTAATTCTCCATTGATGACTCTCGTTAGGTAAGAGACTATGTCTTTTAGCTTTCTTTGCAGACCTTTTAAAGACTTTAATTGGTTTGTCAATCTAATTGACAGTCCACCGGCGGCTTGGTCACGATCGTCTCTTAATAAGTGTTCAACACCTATTTCTTCAGCTTCTTCGGCCTCAATTGAACACGGTAAATGTAAGAAAGTCTTTTCTGTAGAGGTACCGTCGTCCTTAACTTGTTCGACGGCCATGTATGCATTTGTTGGAAGACCGACACCTTCTTGCTTGACATCTACAATCAATAGCAGAGGATTACCCATTGTATATTTTTTGAAAACTTCATTGATCTTTAAATCTGATGCTTTCAATTTAGGACCACTGTGGTACCATCCGATTAATTTCTCTTTTGCATTAATTTTCTTACACATTTCATTCATGTTTTCGATATAATTGTGGTCTAAAAACCACACATCTGGGTTCTTTTCGTCTTCTTCGAATGGCAAGGCAAACGAAGATGTGACTCTAATGGTATTGGTAGATGAATCACCCAATATGACACCTAAACATCTCTTGTTGGCAGGAGTATTTGTACGGTTGTAGTGGTCCAAAACGGAAAGAAGAACCAAAGGAGCGACTGTTATATTTTCATGAGCCAAAGACATTTTGATCAATGTAGTGTTTTTTATAATATATTATTTTATTATTTTGGTGCTAATGCTGGTGCTGGTTCTGGTGCAATCAGTCAATATCTCTTCTAAATGAAAATTAAAAAAATTCAACAACAGTTATTTAACAAATCTATAGTTCAGATTACTAACGAGATAATGGTCTGTTTCCAATTGGTATCTCTCTAGATGTGTCTAATCTTTTAACAGTTTTGCCACCCTTTCTTAGCTTAAATATCCTGTATATCTTAAATTGAAGCAAAACCTTTTTATATCTTTTTGGTGAAAATTAGAGGAAAACTGGGAAAACCCGGGTAAATGTGATCACGTGATATATTCGTCGTTTCTTTTTATAATTAGTCACATGATCAGTCTGATCATATGTGTTTCACGTGATGCACTTTACCCGGATTTGTATTCTGGTTGGTTCCGAAACGCACACTGAGAGATACGATGTGATGCGATGCGATGAGCTTTCATGATATTATTCAGCATCTTCATCAACCTATCTTACTAACTATTGTTGATTATACTAGATTAAAAAAAAAGGTTTGAACATAAGGTATATACACTTGAATTTTAATCTTCAACTTTTAATTGTGGGGCTTGGTTTGAGTTCATTCCATTTCATTGCAGACTAGCACTCATCTCGAAACCAGTCGCATAAGCATTTAAGCTTCAATCTCGACCATATTTTTTTTTTGCTAGCTTAACTTAGAAGATGCCATTTGGTCAAATTGTTATTGGTCCTCCAGGGTCTGGGAAATCAACCTATTGCAATGGTTGCTCACAATTCTTCAATGCTATTGGTAGACATTCACAGGTCATCAACATGGACCCTGCTAATGATAGGCTGAGTTATCCTTGTTCCGTCGATATTCGTGATTTCGTAACTATAGAGGAAATCATGCAAGAACAGCAACTAGGTCCTAACGGTGGTTTGATGTACGCTGTCGAGTCACTGCAAGAGTCCATTGATCTGTTTATCTTGCAAATTAAAGGTTTGGTGGAACAGGAGAAGGCCTATTTGATATTCGATTGTCCTGGTCAGGTCGAATTGTTCACCCATCATTCTTCTCTGTTTAATATTTTTAAAAAATTGGAAAAAGAGCTGGATATGAGATTTTGCGTTGTCAATTTGATAGATTCATACTATATCACTTCTCCTTCTCAATACGTTTCGGTGCTGTTGTTAGCTTTACGTTCAATGCTGATGATGGATCTACCTCAGGTCAATGTGTTGTCAAAGATAGATTTAGTTAAATCATACGGTGAATTGCCATTTAGGTTGGATTACTATACAGAGGTCCAGGAACTAGAATTCTTAGAACCGTTTATTGAAAAGGAATCTTCAAGTGCTTTGGGCAAGAGGTACAACAAGCTTACTGGCGCAATCAGTGAGCTGGTTTCTGATTTTAACTTGGTTTCTTTCGAAGTTTTGGCTATCGATGATAAACAAAGTATGATTCATTTGCAAAGTGTTGTTGATAAAGCAAACGGTTATATATTCGGTTCATCAGAAGTGGGCGGTGACACCGTGTGGGCAGAGGCTTCAAGGATAGGTGTCGCAATGCAAAATTATGATATTCAGGAAAGATGGATAGATAATAAAGAACAATACGATAAAGAAGCTATAGAAGCTCATAAGAGATTACTACAAGAACAAGATATGCAAGACAAAGAAGTAGATGTTGACAATGACGATGAATGGGAATCTGCTCTACGCGAATGGGAGGAAAAGCAAGGCATGGATTATGTCAGATAAACATATTCCGACTATAGAACAAATCTACCGTAATTCTATCTTCTTATTCCATCTTTGTCACACCAGTTATTTTCATTATTCTTTATGATGATGTTTATAAATGTTGTTTGTTTACATACTGATTACGCACTGGTTTTAAATCGAAAAGAGGGGGATAGTGTTCTTGTGCTGCCAAGAACATCATATAGTCGATAGTTTCAAGTTCGATTCGTCATCTAAACCTTTGTTTGTTTCTGGTATTGTTATTACTTGGTTTCCATGTATATATATGCACTTTTTCTTTTCTAGCGCGCGGTGCACGGGCGATGAGATGGAAAAAAACCCAGCATTTAATGCTATAACAGCCAGCCATGTCATTAATGGATACAAAAGAATGGGTCATCTTTAAGATCTGGTTAGAAAGCAAGTACTGATGTACTTATGGGGTGACGCTGGATGGTTTTAATCGATCTTCAGGTTATACAGTAGCAGATTTAGTGAAACTGAAAACGAACCTGTTCTTTTCCCAAAATGCCAAAGGTGTCCATTCCAACAGGAACGACAAATGACAAAAAGTTTTGTATATAAGAAAATTGATGGCCAAGATTGAGTCTTTCTTTCTTTTAACTCCCTAACAACTAATTGAGTTGAAAATATACCCATCTCACTGGCAGTATATAGCAGTAATAGTATAGATATAAAAGATTTTATAAACCTAAAGGACATAGAATTGATTTCTCAAAAGTATTCATTAATCATAGATATTTGGAAAGGATGCCAAGAAAGTTTTTAGGGGAAAGAATTAGTAGTGAAACAGATGCCCTAAGGCCAGCATCTTTGACCGTTACTTCAGCAGATTTGTTAAGGTTGCCTTCATTGCCAGATGATTTATCCCATACTGACGATGGAAATACTTTTATTGAACCAATTAAGGGAAAAAGAAAGTTATCCTCAAAATTTGGTGGAACGATCAAATTAAAGCAAAGATTATCCTCAGTCCCAGAGTTATTCCTCCGTGAAAGTAAAAGAAAGAGAAATATGCAAAGAACTAAGGGTTCTGGAAGAATTCCAACTTTTAGAAAGCATAGCAAAAGAGTTAGTATGATCGAAGAAGAAACAAAATCTATGACATCTAAAGATGATCATTCTCTACACAACGGCAAACCAATTCAAGCACAGGATAAAAATGAAGATTCTAAAGTATATGACTTAGTATTTGTATCAAAACCCTTAGTGATGCCTGTCCAATTACCACCATTGCCTATGCAATTGGTTCAACCACCAAACCCAGTATACAAGAATATGGAGGCAGTGGAATCGCATAGTGATGTTATTTTGGATGAAATTATAGCAGCATACATCGATGGTAACAACAAGGAAAGCGCAGAAGAGTTAAAGAAGGGTATAGATTATGTGTTGAACCAAATGTCAGATAAATCTCAACTAAAGAGATCCAAAAACGTTAATGTAAACCATCCAAAGATTGTAGGAGAAATGTTTGGCTCTGCTTTAATGGAAACACCGTCATTAGAACCAACTGTCACCAACGACCATTTGGACAACGTACTATCAAGTCCTGAATATACCGCTACCAGTAGTGGAGATCAATGGAGTACAGGTGACGAGTTTTCTGACATCAATAGTATTGGACAAAGTATCTGTTTTGAAGAGCCAATGGCAAAAACACCATGTAGTGAGGACACTGATTTTTATTCCGATTTAGAAGATGAAGCAATTACACCAGTGATTGAACAAAAACACACATTTAGAAATATTTCAAACAAAAGTGGAATCGATCTTGAAGTTATCACTTCAGATATGAGAAATATCACGCTAAATGCAGATGAAATATCAGCCAAGAATACAATTTCAACAGTTCAATTATTTAAATGCGAAATACCTCCACCACGTATACTATGCAATGATGTATATGACAGTGAATGAAATATCGAAGGGACTCTAGTCCCCCTCCCCAAATAAACTACAAATTTATCTGGATATATTCCCAATTTACATAATTATTCAAAGCATGAAGGAGTCGATTGTTGTATTGTAATTTATAATACAAATAATCTCGTCTCTGTAATAATATCATCGTCATCATTGGCAGCATCCTGGAGGTGCGGTTCAATTTCAAAGTTAAGTTGGATTTTAGATTTAAGAATTTATATAGAAATATAATTATAATAATGAAATTTAGCTAATCAATCGTAATAAGCAATAACCTCTAACCAACGTTGAACTATTGCTGTATTGGCAGGTCCTGTCAGTTGTATGTTACTGGCATGTATGGCTTTCTAAGAAATATTATCATTATGAACGTTGTATAAGCATGTTGTAAGCATTAATTAATCAATAAAGTCATAATCCACTACTATGGAAGTGGATTAATCATACATACATACACTTGGGATTAAAGAAAGGTACATTCGAATGGTATTGGGATGTGGTTATAGTTTTAAACAATGGTACAACAGTCTAGGTTAGGATTATTGGGTAAAAGATGGCACCAACACAATTAGAGATCAAAGTTAAGGCTTTGCAGCGATTAGTTAAAGAAGAGGGCTTTTACCAGCAAGAGTTGAAAGATCAAACAGATTATGTTGAAAAACTAAGGAAAGACTCTTCAGTTGATCCATACGATTTGAAGAAGCAAATTGAAGTGCAACAAGATACTGAAAGGTTGCTTCCTACACTTTACAAGAAGATAGGTGAGTTTAAAGAGAATCTAGAAGAATACTTAAAGACTTATCAAGGCAACGAATCACTAGATGATGCAAACAAGATCATCGAAGAAGCTGACAACCTAATTGCTTCTCAATGATTAAATAATCTGAGTATATATCACAACAAATTACATAACATATAATAATGCTTAATAAAATTCGATTTTTAGCTTTAAAATTACGATTAGTTCTAACTCAGCTAGATTTGAAAGGCTAAAATTAATTCCATTCCCAATTTTTTGGAGATCTTATGTGAGAAAAGAACCTTAATCAACTCAAATGAGAGAGTTTACTCTAAACTGCAACCATCAATTATAATTATGAGTATATTAACTTATCTCTATATGAGATTTTATGTTTACTGTCTTTTGATCTCTTAAGAAATGCCCAATACTAAATGTCTATGCGCATTGAAATTTTTCAGTTTAAACCAACGTTGAATATTAAAGAGATGACCTGACAATTACTTATGGCATGATATAATGCTAGTACTGGTTACATATAGAGACCTGTATATACATTCAAAGAATCACTACTTGGGTTATAGATCGTTTTCCTGGAGATGCTTCTCTGCCGTCAATCGCTGCCTGGCCTTCGATTATATTCCACTGTTAAACCAACTCAATTGATATCGTTTGCTTCTTCTGATGCTTTTAAAAAGTCACTAAATGATAATAAAGCTTTGAAAAGGTTAGGTTCTGCATACATGCAGAGCAAGCTGACGATTGTTGATGGCTATTCTGATAATGTCGAAATATCAGCAGAGTTGAATTCTCTGCGTACTCTACCTAGATCGGTTTTGCCAAAAGATGAAATATTTCATAAAGTCAGCAATGATCCTTCTGTGCCAAATTGGAGAAAACCTATTACCAAATGGTTTAAACTAGGTGTCTACATTATTAAATACTATAAGAAAGGTGTTCAGGCTATATACACAGTTCATAAGGAAACTAGCAAATTACGCCATAAGGTCGATAAAACATCAAATGTCCCATTAGCAACTGATTTATACAAATACATAGAATTGAGTGAGATTGAATCTCAAAAGAATAAAGAAAGCTCTATAGCATCATGCCCTATCTCCAGGAAGCAATTTGTCGAATATCATCGTCGTCAAGAGTTTTGGAAACTACCTTCATTTATACTCTTAGCATTAATTTTCGAAGAATTTACTGCTGTAATCTGTTATTTCTTTCCAAAAATGGTGCCATTTAATTGTTTAATCCCTGGTGGATATCAAAAGTTATCAAAACAAAACGCTAGGGATATGACAATTTCAAATTCCAATGAATTCAAATATCAATCTCCATATACAATTTCCAAGACTGTCTTATACGAATTTCTAAAGGGTAGAGTGGCTGAATCATATATTTCCAAATCAAAAATCGCCCTCTCTAAATTGAGCAATAACAGAAAAATCCCATCTGAAGCGTTGACGTACATATACCAACATATGTTTGTTGATGATTGGTTATTGCTGAATCATATTTTCCAAAACACTGAAACTAAGATAAGTTTTGAAGAATTAGTTAATGCCATAATGGAGAGAAAACTATATACACCGGAAGAAGACTTGAATCAAATGGTCAACACTGAGATAGGAAGAAAAGTTTTGACCTGGAGATTGTTAATATATTGGTCTTATAGATTTGAGGGATGTGTGTCTGTAATTCCAGGAAAAATGGAAGAGGGACAATTATTTTCCCAAAAGTGGGGCATTAATAACGTTTCAATAATCAATCACCCTGGCACAATCAATAATTCTTTGGTTACTGAAAAAGATATCCCAAATATCGAATGTCATTTGCCAAAAACTACCGAAATTTAAGCAAGTTCTCATCATTTAAGATGACGCTTAGAATTGATAGATATATATTCATGTAAATATTAAAAAAGTAATAAAGATTAATATTATAAATAATTATTATCAAATTATTAAATTATTATATTATGATATTATGAAATTATGAAATTATGAAATTATGAAAATGGCTTTTGTTTGCATCGCTGCAAGAACTTTATAAATTTAGGTATCCTTTTCAATATTTAAATCCTGTATGATATCTTTTGATAACTTTTGTCCTAAAATCATATGAAGATGTCCATGACCTCTACATATTCTCTATGTGAATCAATTGTACAAAATGAATTTGGCTTAACATTTCTCATTAAAAACTCATCCAACTGGCTCTCTTTCAGATCATTTTAACATCCCAAAAAATGGTCTGATGCCGGAGAATAAACCTTCAACGGAAGACCTTTTCTTTTTTCCTGACTTGAACTCCACGAGTTAAATTTAATGCCCAAAAGGTTCCCTTTCAAACAACTCCCAAAAATGCCAAATTAGGAATCCTCGGGAGTTCTTTCTTAAGGGTTATAAAAATTTCACAAAAATTATGTTTACCGTTAAAAAACACCTCCTATATGGGAAGAATCCCCGGGAAATACTCTTT